>NC_136841.1:1147273-1265299 GCF_951394365.1 Tetrao urogallus | reverse complement strand
GGTGGATATGGGGTTTGCAGAGGGCAGCTCAGCCCCACATCATTGGGACCTATGGGGAGAGGACACTGGGGTCTATGGGGTGGATATGGGATTTTCACGGGGCAGCTCAGCCCCACATTGTCGGGATCTATAGGGAGAGGACACTAAGATCTATGGGGCAGATATGGGGTTTGCATGGGGCAGCTCAGCCCCACATCATTGGGATCTATGGGGCAGATATGGGGTTTGCACGGGGCAGCTCAGCCCCACAGTGCTGGGATCTATGGGGAAGGGACATTAGGACCTATGGGGCAGACGTGGGGTTCTCACGGGGCAGCGGAAGGTTGGCCCCATAGAATCAGTGGGGCTCCGCGCCCCACGGGCCCCACAGGCGCGCAGCAGGCGCGCAGCGGGGTCGGGACGTGGCAGAGGGGGCCGCGGTGTGGGGCGGAGCGGCGCGGAGCAGAGCAGTGTGGGACAGGACGGGGGGGGGGACGAGGGGGGGGAGCTCCCTGCCCCACTGCGCGGACCTGTGGGGCCAGGAGTGCCGGACTCCAGAGAGCGGCCCTATGGGTCCCGGCCCCACAGCGACGTCGCGCCCCACAGGGTGACCCCACGGCCTTTAGAAATCCACCCCACAGATCCCAAATGCCGGCACCTTCAGGTGCCCGACGCTGTGGGCCGGGGAGCCAACGCCCTGCAGTGGGCCTCTATGGGTCCCGGCCCCATTGGGAACCCAGCGCCCCACAGCCTGCCCCATGGGTCCCACAGCCTGCCCGGAACCCAACACCCTATGGCCTGTCCTATGGGTCCCAGCCTCACTGGGAACCCAACTCCCCATGGCGCACCCTATGAGTCCTGACCCTCCAGAACCCAGCGCCCCACAGCCCGCCCTGTGGGTCCCACAGCCCATTGGGAACCCAGTGCCCCCCACCCTGCCTTCTGCGTCTCAGCCCCCATAACCCAACTCCATCCATGCTGCCCCACACATTCAGACCCCCAATGCCGCAGTGCCGGAACCCAACGCCCCCCACACCCCACACAGACCCCACACCCCTCATAAACCCCACAGCCCCCCCAACCCCCCACAGCCCCCTATGCTCCTCATACACCCCGCAGCCCCCCATACTGCCCCCCAACAGCCAGCTACACTCCCCCTATGCAGCCCCGTACCCCATGCCCCCCACAGCCCCCATACTGCCCCTATACTCCCCTACAGACCCCCTACCCCCCACAGACTCCATGCCCCCTACACCCCCATCTGCCCCACAGCCCCCCCACCCCTCGCAGTCCCCCATGCCCCCCACAGTCCCTTGGACCCCTACTCTCCTCAGGCCCCACAGCCCCCTGTCCCCCACAGCCCCCACATTCCCCCTATACTCCCCTACAGCCCCCCACAGACTCCATGCCCCCCTACACCCCCCTACACCCCCATCCGCCCCGCAGCCCCCCGACCCACCTGGCCTTCAGCTCCTTGTGCTCCTCCCTCACTTTGCTCAGCTCCAGCTGCAGCCTCGCCCGCTCCTTCGCCACCGAGTCCAGCGTCTTCCTCGCGTCCGCCAGCTCGGCTTCGTAGGCGGCTTTGATTCCCGACACCTCCCGGCTCACCACCTCCTCGGACTCGGTGATCCGCAGCCTCAGCCCGGCGTTTTCCAGCTCCAAGGATCGCACCTTGTCGATGTAAACGGCCAGGCGGTCGTTGAGCTCTTGGAGGTCCTCCTTCTCCTGCAGCCGAGTGATGCGGGTCGGGGACAGGGGGGTCCCCGAAGTGCCGCCGCTCCGGCCGCTCCTCCGTTGGGACGGGGTGGACATGGCGGCTGCGGGGGCGGCGAGGAGCCGGGGGTCGAAACGGAGCGAAAATAAGAGGCGGGGGTCCGGAGGCGGCACCGCCGGCGGAGGGCAAAGGAGAGGCGGCGGGGGTCGGCAGGCGGAGCGGGGCGGAACGGCGGGGGGCTCCGGGTCGGGGGGCAGAGGGCGGCCGAAGGGGGGGCGGCGGAGCTGCCGGGGGGCGGCGGGGCGCAGGAGGAGGGCGGGGTCGCACGGAGCAGCGCTGGATCCCGCGGGGGCTCCAACCCGAACGCCGGCGGAGCGCGGCGCGGCGGAGCTGCTCTTATAGCGGGGGGGCGGGGAATCCCAGCCCCGGGGGGGCGGGAAGGCGCTGCGTCACCGCGTGGGGCCGCGCGGAGGGGGGCGGGGGGCGGGCGGCGGCGCTGAGGCCCCATAAGTTGTGGGGCGGGACGGGAGCGGGGGAACCCCGGGGGGCCGCAGTGAATCCGGAGCTGTGGGGCGAAAGGTCCCCGTGGGAAAGCCCAAAAGTGGGGGGCAGGAGGTGCCATAAACCCGAGCAAACCCCAAAAGTGTGGGGCAGAAGACCCCCAAGTGACCCCCATAAACCCGAGGCAAACCTCACAAGTGTGGGGCAGGAGGATCCCAGGTGACACCCATGAACAAATAGGGAACCCCACACGTGTGGGCAGCAGCTCTGCAAGACCCATAAACCCACAGCAAACCCCAAAGTGTGGGGCAGGAGGAGCTCAAGCGACCCCCACAAACCCAAGGCAAACCCCATAAGTGTGGGGCAGGAGGACCCTAGGTGACCCCATAAGCCCATAAGGAACCCCACACGTGTGGGGCAGCAGCTCTGCAAGTGACCCATAAACCCACGGCAAACCCCATAAGTGTGGGGCAGGAGGAGCTCAAGCGACCCCCATAAACCCAAGGCAAGCCCATAAGTGTGGGGCAGACGACCCCCAAGTGACAACACTGAGCCTGTGACAAACCCCATAAGTGTGGAGTGAAAGACCCCAGGTGACCCCCATCACCCCATAGGGAAACCAGAAGTGTGGGGCAGCAGCTCTGCAAGTGACCCCATGAACCCACGGCAAACCCCATAAGTGTGGGGCAGCAACTCCTCAAGAGACCCCACTGACCCCATAGTGAAACCCCACAGATGTGGGGCAGAAGTTCTCCAATTGACCCCAATATCCTGCCCAGTATCTCCCAGTATCTCCCAGTTCCCCCCAACCCCCCCCAGTGCCCCCCAGTGCCCCCAATACCTCCCAGTGCCCCCCCACCCCCCCCAGTGCCCCCCCAATACCCCCCAGTCCCCCCCCCGGCCCCCTTTGAAGCCCCCCCCCCATTCCGGGCCGCTTCCTGGCTGCCGGCTGGGCGGAGCGGGGTTCCCCCCTTGGCTGCAGACCCGCCCCCCCCCCCCAAACCCCACCCGCCCCCCCCCCCCCCCCCGACCCCCCCCCGGTGACTCACGGCGGCTCCGCGGCAACGCGACCCAAACAGCGCCGCGCCCCACGAGCCGCGGGGGGGGGCGGCTCCAGAGGCCGCCGTGAGTCAGAGCTCCCTATGGGGGGGGGAAAGGGGGAAGAGGGGAGAAGGGGGGAAAGGGGAGGGAAGGGGAGGGAAGGGGAGGGAAGGGGGAATTGGGGAGAAGGAGGGAAAGGGGGGGGGGGGGGAAGGGGAATTGGGGGGGAAGGGGAGGGAACGGGGATTTGGGGAATTGGGGGAAGGGGGGGGAAGGGGGTCTGAGCTTGGAAAATGAATGGCAGGGCTCAGTGAGGGGGGGGAGGGGGAAAGATGTGGGGTGGGATGGGGGGGATGGGGGGTCAAATATGGGGTGGGATGTGGGGTGGTTGGGGTGGGACATTAATGACCCTGACCCCATAACCCCAACCTGACCCTGTGGCCCTGACCCCATAACGCCAACCCCAGCCCTGACCCTGTGAAACTGACCCTGACCCTAGCCCTATAACTCCAACTCTGACCCTATAACCTAATCCTAATCCTAACCTTAATCCTGACCCTATAACCCCAACCCTAACCTTGACCCTAACCCTATAACCCTGATCCCATAACCCTGACCTTGATCCTATAACCCTAACCCTAACCTTGACCCTAACCCTATAACCCTGACCCATAACCCTGACCTTGACCCTGACTTTGATCCTATAACTCTAACCCTAACCTTAACCCTCACCCTATAACTCCAATCCTAACCCTGACCCTATAACCCTAATCCTAGCCTTGACCCTCACCCTAACCCTATAACCCCAACTCTGACCCTATAACCCCAGCCCAAACCCCAACTCTAACTCTGACCCCAACCCCAACCCCAACCAACCCTGATCCTAACTCTGACCCTATAACCCCAACCCTGACCCTGTGACCCTGACCCTAACCTGACCCTGATACAGATCCGAACCCCAAGCAGCCTTGACCCTATAACTCTAACCCAAACCGTATCCCTGTCCCTATAACTCTAACCCCACAACTCTGACCCTATAAATCAACCTCAACCCCAACCCTATACCCAACACCAATCCTAAACTGAATCCTGACCCTAATACCTGAACTCTGACCCCAAACCCAACCCTGACCCCATAACCCCAAACCCAACCCTGACCTCATTACTCCAACCCCATCACCCCAACCCTGACCCCATAACCCAACCCTGACCCTGAGGAGTTTTCTCGGTGGCTTTGGGGTCTTTAGGGTGGGTTTCTTAAAGGGTTTTGTGCCCATCGGACTTTTCCCAGTGGGTTTTGGGCGCTATGGGATTTTTCTCAGCAGTTTTGGGGTCTGGAGGAGGTTTTTTTTTTCAATTCTGGCTCTATTTGGGCTTCTCCGTGGGTTTGGGGTCCAGGGGAATTTTCTCAATGGGGTTTTGAGCGCTATGGGGTTTTCTCAGTGGGGTTCTGGGTTCACAGGACTTTTTTTTGGTGGGGTTCTGGGGCTCTACAGGAGTTTTCCTTATGGGGTTTGGGCCCCTATGGGAATTTTTTCCATGGGGTTTTGGGCCCTATGGGGTTTTCTCAACAGCTCTTGGGGCTCTACAGGAGTTTTCTCAATGGGGTTTTGGGTCCATAGGAGATTTTTCAATGGGATTTTGGGGCTCTCTGGGGTTTTCTCAATGGGTTTTGCGTCCATAGGGGTTTTTTCAATGGGGTTCTAGGTCCATAGGAGTTTTTTCAGTGGGATTTTGGGGCGCTATGGGAGTTTTCCCAATGGGGTTTTGGGTCCATAGGGTTTTTTTCAATGGGGTTTTGTGTCCATAGGAGTTTTCCCAATGGGGTTTGGGCCCCTATGGGAATTTTTTCCATGGGGTTTTGGGCCCTATGGGGTTTTCTCAACAGCTTTTGGGTCCTCAGGATTTTTCCCATTGGTTTTGGCTGCTATGGGAGTTTCCTTAACGCAGTTTGGGTCAGTGGGATTTTTCCCAACAGGATTCGGGTCTACAGCAGTTCTTCAATGAGTTTTGAGTCTATGGGACCTTCCCGGATGTTTTGTGCCCCATCGTTTTCCCAACGGGGTTCTGGGTCCGCAGGATTTTTTCCAATGGGTTTTGGGCCCTGTGAGGTTTTCCCCACGGCTTTTGGGTCCACAGAAGTTCTCCCAACGGGTTCCGGCTCCATAGGCGTTTTCCCAAAGGGGTTTCGGCTCCACAGGAGTTTTTTCAGCGGGATTTTGGAGCCCCGTAAGGTTTTCTCCACGGCTTTTGGCCCCACAGGCGTTTTCCCAGTGGGTTCTGGCTCCACAGCAGCTTTCCGGCGGGCTTTTGGAGCCGTACGGGAGTTTTCTGCACGGCTTTCGGCCGCCGGCGGCTTCGCGCAGCGCCCGAGGAGCCGCGCAGCGCAACGCGGCTTCAGGGTCGCCGGCCCCGGCTCGATCCGCCGCTCCGCCGCAGCGCTGTTTGTTTGCGCGTTGCTCGGAGCTCCGCTCCTCTGCGGTTTCCCGTCCCCCGAAGCGGATATTTTGGGACGATTATTACAATTCTTTCGGGTTTTTTAATTTTTCCTGTTGTTATTGGGGAGATCCCGACCTCCGGCCGGCGCTGACGCGGAGCTGACGGCAGCGCTACGAACGGCGCTGGGAAGGAGGGGAAACGAGGGGCGGGGGGAGCGGGGGGCGGCGCGGCGGAGGGAAGCGGCAGCGGCACCGCGTGGCCATCGAGAGCCGGGCGGGATGCGGGATGGGATGAGGGATGGGATGAGGAATGGGATGCGGGATGGGATGAGGGATGGGATGAGGGATGGGATGAGGGATGGGATGAGGGATGGGATGAGGGATGGGATGCAGGATGGGATGAGGGATGGGATGAGGGATGGGATGAGGGATGGGATGAGGGATGGGATGAGGAATGGGATGCGGGCGAGATGAGGGATGGGATGAGGGATGGGATGAGGGATGGGATGAGGGATGGGATGAGGGATGGGATGCGGGATGGGATGAGGGATGGGATGAGGGATGGGATGCAGGATGGGATGCGGGATGGGATGAGGGATGGGATGAGGGATGGGATGAGGGATGGGATGCGGGATGGGATGAGGGATGGGATGAGGGATGGGATGAGGAATGGGATGCGGGCGAGATGAGGGATGGGATGAGGGATGGGATGAGGGATGGGATGAGGGATGGGATGCGGGCGGGATGAGGAATGGGATGAGGGATGGGATGAGGGATGGGATGCGGGATGGCATGAGGGATGGGATGAGGGATGGGATGAGGGATGGGATGAGGAATGGGATGAGGGATGGGATGAGGAATGGGATGAGGGATGGCATGAGGAATGGGATGCGGGATGGGATGAGGGATGGGATGAGGGATGGGATGAGGGATGGGATGCGGGATGGGATGAGGGATGGGATGAGGGATGGGATGAGGGATGGGATGCGGGATGGGATGAGGGATGGGATGAGGGATGGGATGAGGGATGGGATGAGGAATGGGATGAGGGATGGGATGAGGAATGGGATGCGGGCGGGATGAGGGATGGGATGAGGGATGGGATGAGGAATGGGATGCGGGATGGGATGAGGGATGGGATGAGGGATGGGATGAGGGATGGGATGAGGGATGGGATGCAGGATGGGATGAGGAATGGGATGAGGGATGGGATGAGGGATGGGATGAGGGATGGGATGAGGGATGGGATGCGGGATGGGATGAGGGATGGGATGAGGGACGGGATGAGGGATGGGATGCAGGAGGGGATGAGGGATGGGATGCAGGATGGGATGAGGGATGGGATGAGGGATGGGATGAGGGATGGGATGCAGGATGGGATGAGGAATGGGATGAGGGATGGGATGAGGGATGGGATGAGGGATGGGATGAGGAATGGGATGCGGGATTGGATGAGGGATGGGATGCGGGCGAGATGAGGGATGGGATGAGGGACGGGATGAGGGATGGGATGCAGGATGGGATGAGGGATGGGATGAGGGATGGGATGAGGGATGGGATGAGGGATGGGATGAGGGATGGGATGAGGGATGGGATGAGGGATGGGATGAGGGATGGGATGCGGGATGGGATGCGGGCGAGATGAGGGATGGGATGAGGGATGGGATGCAGGATGGGATGAGGGATGGGATGAGGGATGGGATGAGGGATGGGATGAGGGATGGGATGAGGGATGGGATGAGGGATGGGATGAGGGATGGGATGAGGGATGGGATGAGGGATGGGATGAGGGATGGGATGAGGGATGGGATGAGGGATGGGATGCGGGCGAGATGAGGGATGGGATGAGGGATGGGATGCAGGATGGGATGAGGGATGGGATGAGGGATGGGATGAGGGATGGGATGAGGGATGGGATGAGGGATGGGATGAGGGATGGGATGAGGGATGGGATGAGGGATGGGATGAGGGATGGGATGAGGGATGGGATGAGGGATGGGATGAGGGATGGGATGAGGGATGGGATGCGGGCGAGATGAGGGATGGGATGAGGGATGGGATGCAGGATGGGATGAGGGATGGGATGAGGGATGGGATGCAGGATGGGATGAGGGACGGGATGAGGGATGGGATGCAGGATGGGATGAGGGATGGGATGAGGGATGGGATGAGGGACGGGATGAGTGATGGGATGCAGGATGGGATGAGGGATGGGATGAGGGACGGGATGAGGGATGGGATGCAGGATGGGATGAGGGATGGGATGCAGGATGGGATGAGGGATGGGATGAGGGATGGGATGAGGAATGGGATGAGGGATGGGATGAGGGATGGGATGAGGGATGGGATGAGGGATGGGATGAGGAATGGGATGCGGGATTGGATGAGGGATGGGATGCGGGCGAGATGAGGGATGGGATGAGGGACGGGATGAGGGATGGGATGCAGGATGGGATGAGGGATGGGATGAGGGATGGGATGAGGGATGGGATGAGGGATGGGATGCGGGATGGGATGAGGGATGGGATGCGGGATGGGATGAGGGATGGGATGAGGGACGGGATGAGGGATGGTATGCAGGATGGGATGAGGGATGGGATGCAGGATGGGATGAGGGATGGGATGAGGGATGGGATGAGGGATGGGATGAGGGATGGGATGAGGAATGGGATGAGGGATGGGATGAGGGATGGGATGAGGAATGGGATGCGGGATTGGATGAGGGATGGGATGCGGGCGAGATGAGGGATGGGATGAGGGACGGGATGAGGGATGGGATGCAGGATGGGATGAGGGATGGGATGAGGGATGGGATGAGGGATGGGATGCGGGATGGGATGAGGGATGGGATGAGGGATGGGATGAGGGATGGGATGCAGGATGGGATGAGGAATGGGATGAGGGATGGGATGAGGGATGGGATGAGGGATGGGATGAGGGATGGGATGCGGGATGGGATGAGGGATGGGATGCGGGCGAGATGAGGGATGGGATGAGGGATGGGATGCAGGATGGGATGAGGGATGGGATGAGGGATGGGATGCGGGATGGGATGAGGGATGGGATGCAGGACGGGATGCGGGATGGGATGCGGGACGGGATGAGGGATGGGATGAGGGATGGGATGAGGAATGGGATGAGGGATGGGATGAGGGATGGGATGAGGAATGGGATGAGGGATGGGATGCGGGCGGGATGAGGGATGGGATGAGGGATGGGATGAGGGATGGGATGCGGGATGGGATGCGGGATGGGATGAGGGATGGGATGAGGGATGGGATGAGGGATGGGATGAGGGATGGGATGCGGGATGGGATGAGGGATGGGATGCGGGCGGGATGAGGGATGGGATGCAGGATGGGATGAGGGACGGGATGAGGGATGGGATGCAGGATGGGATGAGGGATGGGATGCAGGATGGGATGAGGGATGGGATGAGGGATGGGATGAGGGATGGGATGAGGGATGGGATGCGGGATGGGATGAGGGATGGGATGCGGGATGGGATGAGGGATGGGATGAGGGATGGGATGAGGGATGCGATGCAGGATGGGATGAGGGATGGGATGCAGGATGGGATGAGGGATGGGATGAGGGATGGGATGAGGGATGGGATGAGGGATGGGATGAGGGACGGGATGAGGGATGGGATGCAGGATGGGATGAGGGATGGGATGAGGGACGGGATGAGGGATGGGATGCAGGATGGGATGAGGGATGGGATGCAGGATGGGATGAGGGACGGGATGAGGGATGGGATGAGGGATGGGATGAGGGATGGGATGAGGGATGGGATGAGGAATGGGATGCGGGATTGGATGAGGGATGGGATGCGGGCGAGATGAGGGATGGGATGAGGGACGGGATGAGGGATGGGATGCAGGATGGGATGAGGGATGGGATGCAGGATGGGATGAGGGATGGGATGAGGGATGGGATGAGGGATGGGATGAGGGATGGGATGCGGGACGGGATGAGGGATGGGATGCGGGATGGGATGAGGGATGGGATGAGGGACGGGATGAGGGATGGGATGCAGGATGGGATGAGGGATGGGATGAGGGATGGGATGCAGGATGGGATGAGGAATGGGATGAGGGATGGGATGCAAGATGGGATGAGGGATGGGATGAGGAATGGGATGCGGGATTGGATGAGGGATGGGATGCGGGCGAGATGAGGGATGGGATGAGGGACGGGATGAGGGATGGGATGCAGGATGGGATGAGGGATGGGATGAGGGATGGGATGAGGGATGGGATGCAGGATGGGATGAGGGATGGGATGAGGGATGGGATGAGGGATGGGATGCAGGATGGGATGAGGAATGGGATGAGGGATGGGATGAGGGATGGGATGAGGGATGGGATGAGGGATGGGATGCGGGATGGGATGAGGGATGGGATGCGGGCGAGATGAGGGATGGGATGAGGGATGGGATGCAGGATGGGATGAGGGATGGGATGAGGGATGGGATGCGGGCGGGATGAGGGATGGGATGAGGGATGGGATGCAGGATGGGATGAGGGACGGGATGAGGGATGGGATGCAGGATGGGATGAGGGATGGGATGAGGGATGGGATGAGGGACGGGATGAGGGATGGGATGCAGGATGGGATGAGGGATGGGATGAGGGACGGGATGAGGGATGGGATGCAGGATGGGATGAGGGATGGGATGCAGGATGGGATGAGGGCTGGGATGAGGGATGGGATGAGGGATGGGATGAGGGATGGGATGAGGGATGGGATGCGGGATGGGATGAGGGATGGGATGAGGGATGGGATGAGGAATGGGATGCGGGCGAGATGAGGGATGGGATGAGGGATGGGATGAGGGATGGGATGAGGGATGGGATGCGGGCGGGATGAGGAATGGGATGAGGGATGGGATGAGGGATGGGATGCGGGATGGGATGAGGGATGGGATGAGGGATGGGATGAGGGATGGGATGAGGAATGGGATGAGGGATGGGATGAGGAATGGGATGAGGGATGGCATGAGGAATGGGATGCGGGATGGGATGAGGGATGGGATGAGGGATGGGATGAGGGATGGGATGCGGGATGGGATGAGGGATGGGATGAGGGATGGGATGAGGGATGGGATGCGGGATGGGATGAGGGATGGGATGAGGGATGGGATGAGGGATGGGATGCGGGATGGGATGAGGGATGGGATGAGGGATGGGATGAGGGATGGGATGAGGAATGGGATGAGGGATGGGATGAGGAATGGGATGCGGGCGGGATGAGGGATGGGATGAGGGATGGGATGAGGAATGGGATGCGGGATGGGATGAGGGATGGGATGAGGGATGGGATGAGGGATGGGATGAGGGATGGGATGAGGGATGGGATGCAGGATGGGATGAGGAATGGGATGAGGGATGGGATGAGGGATGGGATGAGGGATGGGATGAGGGATGGGATGAGGGATGGGATGCGGGATGGGATGAGGGATGGGATGCAGGATGGGATGAGGGATGGGATGAGGGATGGGATGAGGGATGGGATGAGGGATGGGATGAGGGATGGGATGAGGGATGGGATGAGGGACGGGATGAGGGATGGGATGCAGGATGGGATGAGGGATGGGATGCAGGATGGGATGAGGGATGGGATGAGGGATGGGATGAGGGATGGGATGCAGGATGGGATGAGGAATGGGATGAGGGATGGGATGAGGGATGGGATGAGGGATGGGATGAGGAATGGGATGCGGGATTGGATGAGGGATGGGATGCGGGCGAGATGAGGGATGGGATGAGGGACGGGATGAGGGATGGGATGCAGGATGGGATGAGGGATGGGATGAGGGATGGGATGAGGGATGGGATGAGGGATGGGATGAGGGATGGGATGAGGGATGGGATGAGGGATGGGATGAGGGATGGGATGCGGGTGGGATGAGGGATGGGATGAGGGATGGGATGAGGGATGGGATGAGGGATGGGATGCGGGATGGGATGAGGGATGGGATGAGGGATGGGATGCGGGCGAGATGAGGGATGGGATGAGGGATGGGATGCAGGATGGGATGAGGGATGGGATGAGGGATGGGATGCAGGATGGGATGAGGGACGGGATGAGGGATGGGATGCAGGATGGGATGAGGGATGGGATGAGGGATGGGATGAGGGACGGGATGAGGGATGGGATGCAGGATGGGATGAGGGATGGGATGAGGGACGGGATGAGGGATGGGATGCAGGATGGGATGAGGGATGGGATGCAGGATGGGATGAGGGATGGGATGAGGGATGGGATGAGGAATGGGATGAGGGATGGGATGAGGGATGGGATGAGGGATGGGATGAGGGATGGGATGAGGAATGGGATGCGGGATTGGATGAGGGATGGGATGCGGGCGAGATGAGGGATGGGATGAGGGACGGGATGAGGGACGGGATGAGGGATGGTATGCAGGATGGGATGAGGGATGGGATGCAGGATGGGATGAGGGATGGGATGAGGGATGGGATGAGGGATGGGATGAGGGATGGGATGAGGAATGGGATGAGGGATGGGATGAGGGATGGGATGAGGGATGGGATGCAGGATGGGATGAGGAATGGGATGAGGGATGGGATGAGGGATGGGATGAGGGATGGGATGAGGGATGGGATGCGGGATGGGATGAGGGATGGGATGCGGGCGAGATGAGGGATGGGATGAGGGATGGGATGCAGGATGGGATGAGGGATGGGATGAGGGATGGGATGCGGGATGGGATGAGGGATGGGATGCAGGACGGGATGCGGGATGGGATGCGGGACGGGATGAGGGATGGGATGAGGGATGGGATGAGGAATGGGATGAGGGATGGGATGAGGGATGGGATGAGGAATGGGATGAGGGATGGGATGCGGGCGGGATGAGGGATGGGATGAGGGATGGGATGAGGGATGGGATGCGGGATGGGATGAGGGATGGGATGAGGGATGGGATGAGGGATGGGATGAGGGATGGGATGAGGGATGGGATGCGGGATGGGATGAGGGATGGGATGCGGGCGGGATGAGGGATGGGATGCAGGATGGGATGAGGGACGGGATGAGGGATGGGATGCAGGATGGGATGAGGGATGGGATGCAGGATGGGATGAGGGATGGGATGCAGGATGGGATGAGGGATGGGATGAGGGATGGGATGAGGGATGGGATGAGGGATGGGATGCGGGATGGGATGAGGGATGGGATGCGGGATGGGATGAGGGATGGGATGAGGGATGGGATGAGGGATGGGATGAGGGATGGGATGAGGGATGGGATGAGGGATGGGATGCGGGATGGGATGAGGGATGGGATGCGGGCGAGATGAGGGATGGGATGAGGGATGGGATGCAGGATGGGATGAGGGATGGGATGAGGGATGGGATGCGGGATGGGATGAGGGATGGGATGCAGGACGGGATGCGGGATGGGATGCGGGACGGGATGAGGGATGGGATGAGGGATGGGATGAGGAATGGGATGAGGGATGGGATGCGGGCGGGATGAGGGATGGGATGAGGGATGGGATGAGGGATGGGATGCGGGATGGGATGAGGGATGGGATGCGGGATGGGATGAGGGATGGGATGCAGGATGGGATGAGGGATGGGATGCAGGATGGGATGAGGGATGGGATGAGGGATGGGATGAGGGATGGGATGAGGGATGGGATGCGGGATGGGATGAGGGATGGGATGAGGGATGGGATGAGGGATGCGATGCAGGATGGGATGAGGGATGGGATGCAGGATGGGATGAGGGATGGGATGAGGGATGGGATGAGGGATGCGATGCAGGATGGGATGAGGGATGGGATGCAGGATGGGATGAGGGATGGGATGAGGGATGGGATGAGGGATGGGATGAGGGATGGGATGAGGGACGGGATGAGGGATGGGATGCAGGATGGGATGAGGGATGGGATGAGGGACGGGATGAGGGATGGGATGCAGGATGGGATGAGGGATGGGATGCAGGATGGGATGAGGGACGGGATGAGGGATGGGATGAGGGATGGGATGAGGGATGGGATGAGGGATGGGATGAGGAATGGGATGCGGGATTGGATGAGGGATGGGATGCGGGCGAGATGAGGGATGGGATGAGGGACGGGATGAGGGATGGGATGCAGGATGGGATGAGGGATGGGATGCAGGATGGGATGAGGGATGGGATGAGGGATGGGATGAGGGATGGGATGAGGGATGGGATGCGGGACGGGATGAGGGATGGGATGCGGGATGGGATGAGGGATGGGATGAGGGACGGGATGAGGGATGGGATGCAGGATGGGATGAGGGATGGGATGAGGGATGGGATGCAGGATGGGATGAGGAATGGGATGAGGGATGGGATGCAAGATGGGATGAGGGATGGGATGAGGAATGGGATGCGGGATTGGATGAGGGATGGGATGCGGGCGAGATGAGGGATGGGATGAGGGACGGGATGAGGGATGGGATGCAGGATGGGATGAGGGATGGGATGAGGGATGGGATGAGGGATGGGATGCAGGATGGGATGAGGGATGGGATGAGGGATGGGATGAGGGATGGGATGCAGGATGGGATGAGGAATGGTATGAGGGATGGGATGAGGGATGGGATGAGGGATGGGATGAGGGATGGGATGCGGGATGGGATGAGGGATGGGATGCGGGCGAGATGAGGGATGGGATGAGGGATGGGATGCAGGATGGGATGAGGGATGGGATGAGGGATGGGATGCGGGCGGGATGAGGGATGGGATGAGGGATGGGATGCAGGATGGGATGAGGGACGGGATGAGGGATGGGATGCAGGATGGGATGAGGGATGGGATGAGGGATGGGATGAGGGACGGTATGAGGGATGGGATGCAGGATGGGATGAGGGATGGGATGAGGGACGGGATGAGGGATGGGATGCAGGATGGGATGAGGGATGGGATGCAGGATGGGATGAGGGCTGGGATGAGGGATGGGATGAGGGATGGGATGAGGGATGGGATGAGGGATGGGATGCGGGATGGGATGCGGGATTGGATGAGGGATGGGATGCGGGCGAGATGAGGGATGGGATGAGGGACGGGATGAGGGATGGGATGCAGGATGGGATGAGGGATGGGATGAGGGATGGGATGAGGGATGGGATGCAGGATGGGATGAGGGATGGGATGAGGGATGGGATGAGGGATGGGATGCAGGATGGGATGAGGAATGGGATGAGGGATGGGATGAGGGATGGGATGAGGGATGGGATGAGGGATGGGATGCGGGATGGGATGAGGGATGGGATGCGGGCGAGATGAGGGATGGGATGAGGGATGGGATGCAGGATGGGATGAGGGATGGGATGAGGGATGGGATGCGGGCGGGATGAGGGATGGGATGAGGGATGGGATGCAGGATGGGATGAGGGACGGGATGAGGGATGGGATGCAGGATGGGATGAGGGATGGGATGAGGGATGGGATGAGGGACGGGATGAGGGATGGGATGCAGGATGTGATGAGGGATGGGATGAGGGACGGGATGAGGGATGGGATGCAGGATGGGATGAGGGATGGGATGCAGGATGGGATGAGGGCTGGGATGAGGGATGGGATGAGGGATGGGATGAGGGATGGGATGAGGGATGGGATGAGGAATGGGATGCGGGATTGGATGAGGGATGGGATGCGGGCGAGATGAGGGATGGGATGAGGGACGGGATGAGGGATGGGATGCGGGCGGGATGAGGGATGGGATGAGGGATGGGATGAGGGATGGGATGCAGCATGGGATGAGGAATGGGATGAGGGATGGGATGAGGGATGGGATGATGGATGGGATGAGGGATGGGATGAGGAATGGGATGCGGGATTGGATGAGGGATGGGATGCGGGCGAGATGAGGGATGGGATGAGGGACGGGATGAGGGATGGGATGAGGGACGGGATGCAGGATGGGATGCAGGATGGGATGAGGGATGGGATGAGGGATGGGATGAGGGATGGGATGCAGGATGGGATGAGGGATGGGATGAGGGATGGGATGCGGGATGGGATGAGGGATGGGATGCAGGACGGGATGCGGGATGGGATGCGGGACGGGATGCGGAGTGGGATGAGGGGCGGGATGCGGGGCATGATGCGGAATGGGATGCGGAACGGGATGCGGGGCGGGATGCAGGCGGGATGCAGGGTGGGGGCGGCTGCGGGCAGCGCTGCGCCAGGATGGGACTGCAGGGATCGAGGTCCCTTCCAACACAGAGGCGCTGTGGTCCCACGGTTCTGCGGTCTGCAGGGCTCCTCCCAGCCCAGCCGGGTGGCTCTGTGATCTGTGGGGTCCCTTCCATCCCACGCATGCTGTGATCCCATGGCTCTGGGATCTGCAGGGCCTCTCCCAACCCAGCCGTGTGATCCTGTGATCCACAGGGCCCCTTCCAACACACCCAGGTTGTGATCCCATGGTTTTATGATCTGTGGGATCTGAACCCAACCGTGTGATTCCGTGGTTTTTAGGGCCCCATCCCAGCCCGCAGCCCACGATGTCACGAGGGACACCATGATATCACGAGGGACACGGAGCTGCGGTGCTCGATGTCTTCTTTGCTGCGTTCCTTACTGGTGAGGCTCTGCCCGCAGCGCCCAAACTGCAGAGAGCAGAGGTAGGAGCAGGGAGGAGGACGATCTGCCCTCCGTCAGCAAACACGAGCTCTGAAAGCACCCACAGAACCTGGAGCTGCACACGGCTGTGGGACCACCGAGATCCGTCGGTGGCTTTGGTGGAGCTGTGGGTGACGCTGCCACGCTGCTCTCCGTCGCGTTCGGAAGGTGGTGGCATTTGGGAGAGGCTCTGACTGGTTGGAAAAGGGGACGCAGAGCCCCCGTCCCCAGGAAGGGGAAAAAGGGGGTGGGGGGAACCGCAGAGCGGAGGTTTCCCCTCTGTGCCTGCAGGCTGTGGGGCACGGCGCGCTGGGGGCTGAGGGAAAAGAAGGAGGGGCTGCTTGGTGGCAACCAGCACAGCTTCACCGGGGCGGCGAGGAGGGTTTGGGGCTGTGGGTGGGTGAAAGAGGGCCGGATCCTGCCTTGCATCGGCAGAAGTGTGGCCAGTAGGGGGAGGGGGGGGGGTTCTGCCCCTCTGCTCTCCTGAGCCCCCTGGGAGCATCACGTCCAGGTCTGAGCCCCTGTGGAGCTGCTGGGGCACCACGGAACTGAGCAGAGCGGAGCATCTCCGAAACAGGGGCAGGCTGAGAGCTGGGGCCGTGCAGCCTGGGGAAGGGAAGGCTGTGGGGGGACCTTACTGCCCTGCCAGGACCTGGGGAGTGACTGGAAAGCTGGGAAGGAGTTTTTGTAAGGGCAGGTAGCGACAGGATAAGGGGAAATGGCTTCGAGCGGGAAGAAGGGAGGTTGAGAACGGATGTTAGGAAGGAATTCTTCACTGTGAGAGCGGGGAGAGGCTGGGACGGGTCACCGGGGGGCTGTGGGTGTCCCCTGCCCGGGGCCACGGGGCTCTGAGCGGCCCGGTGTGCTGGGAGCCGGCCCTGCTGGCAGCGGGGCTGCAGCGAGGCGATGGATAGGATCCTTGCCAACCCCAGCTGTGCTGCCATTCGGTGATTCTGCCACCTACAGGGTCCTTCAACCCACCCGTGCCGCGACCCCACGGCCGTGTCCCCACAGCCCCGGCGCAGCCCTGGGGAGGGAGGCGCCCCCTTTCCCCCCATTCCCCTTCCCCTGGTGCCGCAGCACCATCCAGCGCTCACCCCAGCCCAGTCTCCTTGTAATCTG
This sequence comes from Tetrao urogallus, assembly GCF_951394365.1. Taxonomy (NCBI): domain Eukaryota; kingdom Metazoa; phylum Chordata; class Aves; order Galliformes; family Phasianidae; genus Tetrao; species Tetrao urogallus. The sequence goes on along the minus strand of NC_136841.1, from coordinate 1,247,882 downwards.
CTCCCATTCCGGCGCAGCCCCGCGTCCCGATCTTCACGGCCAAGAAAACCACGAAGCCTTACCCCATGTGGCTCCTCTCTGCTCGCTGAGGATCCGGCCCTGAAACGATCCCGGCCCCCCCCTTGCTTTGTTATTAAATCAAATCCATCTGGCCCGCACCGTGACGCTTGTTACTCGAGCTCCCTCTCGAGCAGGGCTGGGATTCAGTGCCGGCCATGGGGGGATTCTCCCTCTGCCTCCCACCCACCCCGGCCCCTCCTGCTTTTACTCCTTTGTGTTTCCGCACAGCTCGGAGGAGCAGAGGGGCGCGCAGGCTCCCGGGGCAGCTTTTATGCAATGCGGGACCCCACGAGAACATTGGAGGTCCGCTGAGACCCAACTGCCCCCTTCCCATCCTTCCATCACCAAGGGACGACCTGGGCTCTGTGTCCCCCCCCCCAACCTGCTGTCCCCTCTGCCGACCCCAAGTTGGGCAGAGGCTGAGCTTGCTGGAGGGGGGCTCTGCAGAGAAGCTCCTGGGGGTCCTGGCTGAGCAACGGTTGACCAACTTTTGTCCAACGGTTGACCAACAGCGGTTGACCACGAGCCAGCAGTGTCCCCCAGTGGCCCTGAAGGCTGATGGTTCCTTGGGGGCAGCGGGGCCAGCAGGGCTGGGAGCTGCTGCCCTGCTCTGCTCTGCCCCGGGGAGGGCACAGCCGGAGCAGCGGGCAGATGGGAGCTGCTGGGAGAGCCGTGAGGAGGGGCAGCGGGTGCAGAATGGAGACCGGGGAGTTCTGTGTGAATGAGACAAAAAACTTCTGTGTCGTGAGGGTGCAGCGCCCCGGAACCGAGCTGGGCGGGGGTCTCCTCCAGAGAGATCCGAACGCTGATGGATGCGACCCCCGTGCAGCCTCCCATCCGACAGCGCCGCGCTGGGTCGTGCAATTGCTGATGGCTGGGACACTGCTGGCCTGGGACGGCCACGCTCCCCCCCCACCACCCTGCTGGTGAATGAGGTCGTGCTGAGTCTCACCCCGGCCCCACAGGGATCGCTGAATGGATCCGGGATCCCCGCAGGCGAGCAAAGCTGCTAATTAGCGCAGCAGATCGTTTGGGAGCTGCCACCAATCATGGGAGTCTGCTTAATGACACGGAGGACCTGGTGGTGCTGGTAGACCAGCAGTTGCAAAACGGTTGGCCAGTGGTTGACCAACAGTTGACCAGTAGGTAACCAATGGTTGATCAGTGGTCACCAACTGCTGACCAACAGTTGTCCACCAGTTGACCAATAGTTGACCAGCAGCTGACCAGCGGTTGGTCAATAGGTGACCAATGGTTGACCAGCGGTTGGCCAACAGTTGACAAGTGGTTGACCAGCAGTTGATGAACAGTTGACCAATGGTTGACCAACGATTGACCAGCAGTCGAGGAACAGCTGACCAACAGTTGACCAATAGTTAACCAGCAGTTGGCCAACAGGTGACCAATGGTTGCGCAGCAGTTGGCCAACAGTTGACCAATGGTTGACCAGCGTTTGACCAACAATTAGCCAACGGTTGACAAGTGGTTGACCAGCAGTTGTCCAGCAGTTGGCCAACAGTTGACATGTGGTTGACCAACAGTTGGCCAACAGTTACCCAATGGTTAACCAACGGTTGACAAGTGGTTGACCAGCAGTCGAGGAACAGCTGACCAACAGCTGACCAACGGTTAACCAGCGGTTGGCCAACAGTTGACCGACGGTTGACCAGCAATTGACCATCAGCTGTGCAGCGGTTGGCCATGGCACATCAGCTGTGCCCCCGCCCCACAGCTCTGAGCAGAGCCCAACCTGAGGAGCAGGGCAGGACGCGATGCACATCCACTCCTTCCCGACGCAGCAATTAACAGAATTAACAGCAGGTGCCTCCATTCTTGGGCTGCTCGCACACCGGAGCGGTGTTACGGCGCCGACGCCGCTCTCCAGAGGACTCTCAGCAGTTTGGAGCAACGTCTGCATCCCACAGGAGCTTGTGAGCGGTGTGAGCGCCCAGCCTGGGGGCAGCGCTGGTGCCTTCGCGCTCCCTGGGGACGTTGGCCCGGCCCCGGTTCCCCCCAGGCAGCCCCGGCTCTGGGGGAACCCAGGAACGGGTCCACTTGGCGTGCCTGAAAAGCAGCATACATCTCCCCGTTGCTATGGAAACGCTCCTTTTAAAACCAATGAATAATAATAATTAACACCGTCTATTAAATAATAGTAATGATGGCGTCCGTAATGACTCGTAATTGGTAAAGCGCCCTTAATGATGGATGGCGGCCCCGCGATCTGCTCCCGGGATCTTCCACCCCAAGGGCTGGGCTGAGCGCCGGGGGCTTAGCGGGATTCAGGGGGATCAGACGCTTATCAGGATAACGAGGATGTCTAGACTGATAAGAAGAAGGGTTCAATTGGCTCAGGGCCTGATCCTGCTTCGCTGCACGCTCTGCGCATCCCAGCACACCTGGGAGGAAAGCGGGGGGGAAACCCGCGTTAAAGAGACCCACGGGGGGCACCCAGTCTGAGCCCGGCCCCACACAGCCCCCCCCAACCCCCACAGCTGACAGCGCCGCCCCAAAGCCCCCGCGGCTCCGGCAGCTCGGCGCTGCGCCCACCGCCCTCTGCTCGGTGCCCCCTGCCTTTGGGGCGGCCGCGCGTCACATCCCCATCTCGGAGATTTAGGGAGATCCACGGGGGGCTGGAAGGGCCCTTCACAGAATCACAGTCACAGAATTGTAGGGCTGGAAGGGAGCTCCAACCATCGAGTCCAACCCCCCGCCCAAGCGGTTCCTACAGCAGGTCGCGTCCAGGCGAGCCGTGAACATCTGCAGAGCAGGAGACCCCACAGCCCTGCAGCCCGTGCCAGCGCTCCGTCACCTCACCTCAACAACCTGCGCACATCGTGCCGAACTTCCTCTGCTGCAGCTGACGGCCGCTTCCCCTCGTCCTGTCTCCACGCACCGCTGAGCAGAGCCTGGCCTCGTCACCGCGGCCCCACACCTCAGGTATTCATAAACCTGGATCAGCTCCCCTCTCCGTCTCCTGTTCTCCAGGCTGAACAGACCCAGTTCACTCAGCCTTTCCTCATAGCAGAGATGCTCCAGGCCCTTCACCATCTTCCTGGCCCTCCGCTGGACTCTTCCCAAGAGCTCCCTGTCTGTTTTGTGCTGGGGAGCCCAGAACTGGACGCAGTGCTGCAGATGAGGCCTCAGCAGGGCAGAGCAGAGGGGGAGGATCGCCTCCCTCGACCTGCTGGCCACGCTCTTTTTAATGCACCCCAGTAAGCCATTGGCCGTTTTGGCTACAAGGGCACACTGCTGGCTCATGGCCGACCTGTCCACCAGGACACCCAGGTCCCTTTCCGCAGAGCTCCCCTCCAGCAGCTCATCCCCCATCCTGTACCGCTGCATGCAATTACTCCTCCCCAGATGCAAGACTCTACACTTGCTGCTGTTAAACCTCATCCGGTTTCTTGCTGCCCAGCTCTCAGCCTGTCCATCTCTCGCTGAATGGCAGCACGGCCTTCAGCCAATCCTCCCAACTTTGTATCATCAGCAAACTCACTGAGGGTGGCCACCATCCCCTCATCAAGGTCATTGATGAAGATGTTGAACAAGACCGGACCCAGCACCGACCCCTGAGGAACACCACTGCTCACAGGTCTCCAGCCAGACTCTGCACCACCAACGACGACCCTCTGCGCTCTGCCACTCAGCCACTTCTCAACCCACCCCGCTCTCCACTCATCCATCCCACACTTCCCCAGCTTTGTCATAAGGATGTCGTGGCAGACAGCATCAAATGCCTTGCTGAAATCAAGGCAGACCGCATCCACTGCTCTCCCCCCATCCACCCTGCAACACCACAGAAGGCCGCCAGGTTGGTGGAGCACGACCTCCCCCTGCAGAACCCCGCTGACTGCTCCTCATCACCTCCTTTCCCCCAGCGGTCTGGAGATGGCATCCAGCACAGCTGTTCCACCACCTTTCCAGGGACAGAGGTGAGGCCGGCAGTCCTTCCAACCCGGCCGCTGCGCTGGGCTCCCGTCGCTCCGCAGGGTGCCACCAACCCGGCCACTCTGTGCTTTCGTGGTCATTGAGGCCCCACTCAACCCATCGTGCTGCGGTCCCACGGTTCTCTGACCCTACAGAGTCCCTTCCAACCCAACCGTTCTGATCCCGTGTTCTCTTACCTACAGGATTCCTTCCTACCAAAACTGGGATCCCACACTTCTCTGGTCTTTAGGGTCCCTCCCAACCCAACCATCCCACAGTTTCAGGTACTTGAGGTCCCGTCCAACCCATGCATGCTGTGCTCCCATGCTACAATCTTATGGGGTCCCTCCCAGCGCAACCATTCTGCAATCCCACGGTTCTGTTATCTGTAGGATTCCTTCCAAATCCAACATTCCTTGATTTTATGGTCCTTAAGATTCTGTATAATCCAAGTGCGCTGCGATCTCACACTTCTATGATCCATACGGCCCCTTCCATCCCAACCACCTGCGATCCCATATTTCTGGGATCCATACGGCCCCTTCCAGAATGGTTGGGACCCCCATCATGCTTTGCAATGATGCAAAACCCAAAGAGCCAACCTGCAGCAAACCGACCCCAGAGGCTTTGCAGTGGTGCAGCAAGCGACCCGCACACGTCCTGCAGCCACGCTGGATGCAGCAAACCCAAACCATTGGCTCTGCAACGGTGCAGCACCCAAAGGGCCGACCCACGCGTGTCCTACAGACACTGGGTGCAGCAAACACACCGCACTGACTTTGCAGTGGTGCAGCACCCAAAGGGCCGACGCAACAACTCCGCCCCGTTGACTTTTAACGGTGCAAAACCCGAAGGACCAATGCAGCAAACCCCCACCAGCACTGCAGTGGTGCAGAACCCAAAGCAGCAAAGGCGCCCTGCTGGCTTTGCAGTGATGCAGCACCCAGAGGTGTTGCATCGCAGCGTCCTACAGCCGCGCCGGCTGCAGCAAACTCGTCCCGTTGGCTCTGCGATGCCCCACAACCCAAAACCCAACGCAACAAACCCGCTCCGTTGGCTTTGCAATGGTGTGAAATGCAAAGGGCCGACCCACACGTGCCCTACAGACACAGAGGGCGCAGCAAACTCTTTCCAGTGGCTTTGCAGCGGTGCAAAACCCAAAGGGCCGACGCAACAAAGCCACCCCCCTGGCACCGCAGCCGTGCAAAACCCACGGCCCAACACAGCAAACCCAAACCACCGCCTTTGCAGCGGTGCAGCAGCCGAAGGGCCGAGCCGCGCGCGCCCCACAGACACGGCGGGCGCCGCAAACACGCCGCGCTGACCCTGCAGTGGTGCAAAACACAAAGGGCCGACGCAGCAAAGCTCCCCGCCAGCACTGCAGCGGCACAGAACCCAAAGGGCCGATGCCACAAACCCAAACCATTGGCTCTGCAGTTCGGGATGGAGAGATGGAAGCACCTGGGGCGGACGGCGACCTCCTGAGCCCCACATCCATGGGGCTGCCAAGGGCCCAGCGTCAGCACTCTGGGGCCGGATCGCTCCTGCGGTGCTGATGTCCCCATTCAGGCCGCCACAGAGGGCGGCTCCTGCAGCGCAGCTCAGCCATTGGGATCCACGCCTTTTTGGGATGGGCACCCATTTGGGAGCTGAGCCCATTGGGATCCTATTTGGGATGGGCACCCACTTGGGACCTGCACTCATTTTTGGATGGCCCCTGCTGGCCCTAAAAGATCCCCAGCGGCCCCCAGTGGCCCTCAGTAGACCCCAAATAGCTACAAATGACCCCAAATCACCCCAGACGGCCATCCCAGTTTTGGGATGTGAACCCACCTGGGAGCTGAACCCTTTGGGATCCGCACCTATTAAGGACCCACATCCATTTGGGATCCACATCTACTTCAGATCCACACCCATTTGGGATCTACATCGATTTGGGATCCACACCTATTTGGGATGGACACCCTTCTGGGAGCTGAACCCATTGGGATCCACACTGATTTGGGATGTGAACCCATTTGGGACATGAACCGGCTTGGGACCTGCACCCATTTGGGATCCCCCCCCATCTGGAATGTGCACCCATGCGGGATTTGAACTCATTTTGGACCTGAACCCATATGGGCCCTGAATCCATTTGGGACCCGCAGCCATTTGGGGTGTGCATTCATCTGGGACCTGCACCCCTTTGGGATTTGTTCCCTTTCAGGACCTGCACCCATTCAGGACCCGTTCTGCAGCAGACAGAACTCCCCTTTCTCTGTCCCACGGTGGGCTGTGGGGCTGTGGGGTGCAGGATATGGGATGAGGGCTTTGGGATGCGGGGTGAGGGATTTTCGGTGCCCTCGATCACTCATTTCAATGCAAAGAGCCACAAGGGGGGGGGGGGGGCAGGGCTGTACTGTGCCCCCCCAGAGCAGCCCCACTTTGTGTGGGGCACCGCACGGCCTTGGGGTGTGGTGACCCCCCCCCCCCCCACTGCTGGGTCCCATCTCCACCCTTTGTGTCCCCATTTCCTCCCTGGCCCACGTGTGACCCCCCCATCCTCCCCCCCCCCCCAAGCACCCCCATGGCTGGGCAGCGCCCCACGCAGCCCCTCCCACCCGGGGGGCACCCAGTGGGGGTCCTCACACGACCTCTTCCATAGGGGACCCCTGATGACCCCCACCAATGTCCCAGACCCCAAACCATTCCCATTACACACGGTGCCCCCCACTCGTGTCCCAGACGACCCCACACGATCCCCTCCACCCACATCGCAGAGACCCCGCGCTGTGCCCCACTCACGTCCCACAGGGACCCCCACAGCCCCCCCCACTCGTGACACAGCAGCCACCCCCTCACGCCACCCCCACTCGTGTCCTCTCCTCCCCACGCTCTCCCCTTGCCCCACTCCGTGTCCCCTGCTCCTCATGCTGTCCCCCCAGCTGTGTCCCACATTCCCCACTTTGTCACCCCACTCGTGTCCACTGCTCCCCACTTTATCCCATCACCCACCTCCCCCACATCCCACGCTGTCTCCCCACCCATGTCCCGTCTTCCCCACTTTATCCCCCCACTCGTGTCCCAAGGTCCCCAATTTATCCCCCCACCCACAGCCCCCACTCCCCACTTCCTCCATTCCACTCCCCACACCCGTGTCCCATTTCCCCACTCCTGTCCCCTCCTCCCCACTCCGTCCCCATAAGCCATGCCCCAGAGTCCCCACTCCATCCCCCCACCCGTCCCAGGCCCCCCATGCAGCCCACCCCACCCGTGTCCCACGTTCCCAACTCCGTCCCCCCACCCGTGTCCCCACCTCCCCACGCTCTCACCCTGCCCCACACCACCACCCACCCGCATCCCCTGCTCCCTGCACTGCCCCCCCAGCCACGTCCCACGTTCCCCACTTTATCCCCCCACTCGTGTCCCAAGGTCCCCACTTTATCCCCTCACTCACACCCCCCACTCCCCACTTCCTCCATTCCACTCCCCCCACCCGTGTCCCATTTCCCCACTCGTGTCTCCTCCTCCCCACTCCATCCCCATAACCCGTGCCCCAGAGTCCCCACGCTGTTCCCCTGCCCCACTCCATCCCCCCACCCGTGTCCCCTGCTCCCCACACTGTTCTCCAACCCGTGTCCCACATTCCCCACTTTTTCATCCCACTCGTGTCCACTGCTCCCCACTTTGTCTCACCCCCCACCTCCCCCACATCCCACGCTGTCCCCCCACCCGTGTCCCACGTTCCCCACTTTATCCCCCCACGGGCGTCCCCACTGCATCCTCCCACTCACGCCCCCCACTCCCACCCGTGTCCCACCCCCACTTACGCCAATCCACTCCCCCCACCCGCGACCCTCTCCCCAATCCCCCCCCCCCCGCCCCGTTCCCACTCGTGTCCGCTCTCGGGTGGCGATGCGGGCCGCCGGACTACATCCCCCAGCATCCCACGGCAGCGCAGCGCCGTGCGGGGGGGGCGTCGGGGGGGGGGGGGGGGGTGTTGGGGGCCGCCTCCCACCTTCAAACAAAAGAGTTTTTCCCCCCGCGGCGCCGCGCTCCGTTCCGCGCCCTTCGGGGGCTCCGCGCGGCGCTCCGGGCGCGGGGAGAGGAAAAGCGGAGGGGGGGGGGGGGGGGGGGTCGGGTGCGGGGTGGGGGGGGGGTCGGATCCCGCGTGTGGGGAGGGGGTGTGCGGGGGGGGTCGGGTTACAGCGGGAGGGGCGGGGTGAGGTGGGCGGAGGGTCCTTTTCTGTCTGCTCCTTTTTTTTTCCTCCTTTTTTTTTCTCCCTCCCTCCCTCCTCCCGAGCTCTTTGTGTCCCCCCCCCGCTCACACACACTCGCACACTCGCACACCCCCACCCCCCCCATCCCCTCCTCTCCCCGCTCGCCCCCCCCCCCTCCCCGGCCCCCCCCCCCGGCCCCCTCCCAGCTCTTTGTGAGCCATGCCGAGCCTGCTCGTCCCAGGGATAATGGAAAGGAACGGCGGCTTCGGCGATTTAGGCTGTTTCGGTGGGAGCGGCAAAGACAGAGCTCTGCTGGAAGATGACCGGGCGCTGCAGCTCGCCCTGGACCAGCTCTGCCTGCTGGGGCTCGGAGAGCCTTCCTCCTCCTCCTCTTCCTCCGCCGCGGTGTTGGTGGAGGACAGCAACAACAACAACAATAACCCTCCGCCGCCTCCTCCTCCGCAGCAGCCGCCGCCGCCGAACCCACCGCCGCCGCCGCAGCCGCAGCAGCAGCCGCCGCCGCCGCCTCCGCCTCCCCCGGCCCCGAAGGGTCCGTCGGCCGCGGGCGGAGGGGCGGCGGAACCCAAGTTGTGCGCGCTGTACAAAGAGGCCGAGCTGCGGTTGAAAAGCAGCTCCAACACCACCGAGTGCGTGCCCGTGCCCAGCTCCGAGCACGTGGCCGAGATCGTGGGGCGCCAAGGTGAGCGGCTCGCGTGGGAGGGGTCGCGCGTGGGGGGGCGACGGCTCGGCGGGGGGCGAAGGGGGGGCGGGGGGTCTTTGTCGCTCGGAGCTGCCGGCCGGCCCGCGCCGTGCGCAGCCTGGGGGGAGGGGGTCGCGAGTGGGTGGGGGCGTGGGGGGCGCGAGTGGGCGTGCGGGGTGCGGGGGTCGCTCCGTCGCGCTCGGGACCGACCCGCGCCGCTCCGCCCGTCCGAGTGTGGGGACGTGGGGATGTGCGGTGCGGGGGGGTCGCGCGTGGGGTGGGAGTGACGGCGGGTTGCGGGGGGTCTCTTTGTCGAGCGCTCCGAACTGCCCCGAGCCGCCGCTCCGCTCGCATTGTTCGGACCCCCATAAGGGGGTACGGAGCCGGGGCGCGGTTCGGGTGGGGATCGCGCGTGGATGGGTCGCGAGTGGGGCGGGGGTCGCGGGTGGGCGCCGGGGATCGCCGGTGGGTGCGGGGGTTCCTTTGTGGAGAGGGTGCTCGGAACTTCCTCGCGCCGCCACTCCCCCTCGCATTGTTCGGGCCCTGAAAGGGGGCACGAGGGGGGTCGCGCGTGGGCTGGGGGGGGTCAAGGATGGGATGGAAGCTCACGTGGGGGTGGGGGTCACGGGTGGGTGCGGGGGGGCGTCCCTTTGTCGGGGGTGCTCGGAACTGCCCCGCGCCGCCGCCCCCATCGCATTGTTTCTCTGCCGGGGAAAAGGGGTCCGGGAGGGGGGCGGGGGGGGGCACCGCTCCCGGACTTTCATTGAGGGGTCGTGGGGGGAGGAGGGGGGGTCGTCTGCGGGGTCTCCGTGGATCAGCATCCATAGGAATGTCTGCGTGGGTCCGTCCGCCGAGCTTCCCCACCCCCCACGGCCCCCGGCCCCGTTTTGTGCCCCCCCCCAGCCCCACCGCCCTCCACCCTTAAAGACCCGCAGAGGGCCGCGGTGGGGGGCAGCGGGGCCGGGGGCTGCCGACCCCCTTCCCCCCCCCCCCCCTCCGAGGAACAGCGACGGAGCGGGGAAGAAAAATCCCCTTTGTGTCGGGAGCGGCGTGGAAGCGAGGGGGGTGTGGTTGGGGCTCCGGATCGAGGATCGGATCCGAGCGAGCGGAACTCGGCTCCGAGCAGCGCCTGGCTCCCCGTCCCGCGTGGGTCCCCGTCCCGCGTGGGTGACGGCACCGCTTTGTTCTCCTCGCGGCTCCGCGCGGAGCGAGGTGGGATGGAGGAGGGCTTTAAAAATTATATATATCTCTGTAGTGAGAGGGAGAGAGGCGCGCACCACACCCAGCCCTCGGTCACCACGCGCCCACCCCCAGCCCTTCCTCCAGTGGGGTCCGCGGGAGGCTCGGGGCTGGGGGGGTCGGGGGGGCTGGTCGGGGGTGCACACACCGCACTTTGTGGGGTTGGTGGAGGGGGAAAATGGAGCGGGGGGGAAGGGGGGGATGGATGGGTGAGCGGCAAGTCGGAGCGCGGTGGGTGCAGAGTGCGGCTCCCGGGATGGGGGGAGGTAAGGGGGGGTCATGGGGGGCTTATGGGGGTCCGTGGGGTGGGGGAGGCCGCTGTCAGTGGGGGACACGCAGAGGGTGGGGGACGGGAACGGCCGTGCATCGCTGCGCTCAGAACAATGGGGCTGGGGTGCATTTAGGGCACGGGGGGGGTTGGGGGGGGGTTCGGTTCGTCTTCCACCCTGAGAGCTCAGCGCCGCTGGGGGGGCACCGTGCGGGGCTTCCCTTTGTTTGGGAAAGTTCAGAAGGAGAGGAGGAGCCGTGGGGTGAGGGTGGGGATGCTGACTGGGGATCCCAGCTCAGTCCCCCCCTGCCCCCCCATCGGGTCCTGCTGCCACCCCACACCAGGGGCCGCGTTTGGTGTCAGCCCGCGATGCTTGGAGGTTCCTTCCACCATCTTTTGTGTGCGTGAGGGTTTTCCCACATCTGGGAAGCGTTAGTGGTCGGGTCAGGCCGTGCCCCACACCGGAGGCCGCATCCCGTGCTGCCCCTGGCAGAGGGGACCCCCCCCCGCACCCTGGCAATCCTGCGATGGGCAGAGCGTGGGTAGGGGGTACCGATTTCTCACCCCCCATTGGAAAAGAGAGGGGGAGGAGGGGAGGGAAGAAGAAGCACCACCGAAATGAAAGTTGGGTGAAGGCTTTCGGCGGTGGCATGGTGGAGTTTTCTTCGCGCTTTTGGTGCTTTGTGGTCGGACGAAGCGCTGCGCTCCTTCCTGGTGGGACGGCGCGGTTCCCACCGCTGGACGTGGAAACGGGGGGGAGCTCTGGGCCTGGGCGTGGGGACCCTCCCTGTGCCCCCGTGCAGCGCGGGGCCATCGATGGAAGATGCCCTTGGTGGTGCTGGAGGGGCCTGCGGGCACTCGGCCACAGCTTGGCTGCAGGTGTTTGGGTCAGCGCGGCTGTGAAGCGTGGGCAGGGGGGAGGTTTGGTTGTGGGGGCTCTGATTTGTCTGTAAGGCACCACGGGAGCTCAGCTCGAGCTCGGCGCCTTCAGCTTGGGTTGGCTGGAGGCGCGTTGGCCGTAGGCCGCGTGGCTCTGGACTGTAGACTGCATTGACCTTGGAGCACGCTGCCCATGGGCTGCGTCTGCCATCTATACACCACCTGCACCAAATCCACCACCTGCACCAAATCCACCAAATCCACCACCTCCACCACCTCCATCAAATCCACCACCTCCATCAAATCCACCACCTCCATCAAATCCACCACCTCCATCATATCCACCACCTCCACCACATCCACCAAATCCACCTCCACCAAATCCACCACCTGCACCAAATCCACCAAATCCACCACCTCCACCACATCCACCAAATCCACTACATCTACCAAGTCCACCATCTCCACCAAATCCACCTCCACCAAATCCACCACCTCCACCATCATCCCCCACTTAACCACGTCCACCACGCGTGTTGTGCACGGCCCACGTTCACCACGGGCCGTGTTGGCTGTAGGCCATGCGACTGTGCGTCGCGTTGACCATTGGCCATGTTAATCATAAACTGCAGTGGCAGTTGACTGCATTGACTGCAGACCTCGTTGGCCATGGCTTACATTGACCGTAGACCGTGTTCAACATAAATTACGTTGGCCATGTTGACCATGTTGACAGGAGACCACATCTGACTGCAGACCAGGTTGACCACAGGCTGCGTTGGCCATAGACTGTTGGCTGCGGACCACGTTGGTTGAGACCACGTTGCCCAGACACTCGTGGGAGCGTTTGGCAGCGCTGGGACGGGCGCTGATCTCAAACGGTGCTTCGGCCTCTCCCAGCCTCCGTGATTTTATGGTTCCCAGTGGTGCTGGGTGCCGTGGCGTCTGCGCCGGGACGGCGTGGAGTCCTGAGCTGGGGGGATCAGGGGATTCGGTTGGAGGCATCTGGAGCTGCTCTTCCAGAGTGGGGGGCTGGAGGGAAGGAATGAGGAGGGGGCGGTCGGAGCAGCGGCGCTGTGCGATGTGTGACCTCTTCCCTCTGCTCTTGCTGAGGTGAGTGGCGGCCAAAGGGAATTTCACCTCCCCGTGTGCCCTTTTCTTCCTCGGTGTCGGCTGCAGGCGGCTGCGTGGCCTCGAAGGTGGCGTGAGCTCCGGAGCCCGCGGGGTGCTCCGTGGTTCCATCCCTTCCAGCTCTGCGTTGGGCACCGACCTCCCCGGCACCCGGAGCTGAGCGGTGGGTTTGCCGAAGTGCAGCACGGAAGCGCCCGAGGGCCTCGCAGGATTTGGGATGCGGTTTGGGATGAGGTTCTGGGGCAGAAGAGGTGGTGAGGCCCTCCTCCATCGCACCCCGAGGGTGTGGTTGCGCTGGCGGCGCTGGGAAGGGTCACCACGGTGTCGCACGGAGATCCCCAGAGCGATGGAGGCGCGAGGACGGCGCCGCTCTCGCTTCACTGCCAGGCCGCGCTCCGCTGCCTCTGACCCACGGAGCCGGGATGGCCGTGGGGCTCCGCGGGAGGGCTGGGGTGTGGGTTCCTTTGTGCGCGGGGAGAGGGCCGAGGCCCCTTCGGCTTCCTGCTGCTGGGAGCGCCGCGGGGCCCGCAGAGCCTTCCCACCGGGCCGTGATGCTGCTGTCAGCAGCGGCCGCGTCCATTGTCACCCGGAGCCGGAGCCGCCCTTCGGAGGAGCGTCTCCCGCCCCATTGTCAGTGGGAAGGAGCTCCGCGACGGGAGCATCGCTCCTTCTCGGCAAGGTGAAGCCCGGCAGAAGCCCCGCTGACCCCGCTGTGGGGCTTTTTGTGTCCCCCCAGCAGCGCTCCGACGCTCCCAGGGAATGCCGGGGGGGTCCGAGCGCAGCTCGCAGCCCCGTGGGGACTGGCGGAGGGGACGGAGGGCGTTCGGAGGGGCGCGTCGCAACGGGTGCGTGGCGGGGCCGACGCTCGCTGCGCTCCGGCGCTTGGGGACGGGTGAGCGGAGCCGCGCTCGGTGTCGGGCCGCGGCTGGGAAGAGATGCTGAGGGATCCGTCCGAAATTTGCACCGGGGAAAAGTGCGGCGCCGCGGGAGCGACTTCGAGCCGCTCCAACCGGAGGTGGGAGGAGAAAATGGGGCTGGGAGGGAAACAAAGGGAACGCTGCAGGGAGACGGCGCGGAGCGGAGCCGGGCTCGGGATGCCGGAGCCCAAATGTAGGGCAGTGGGCGAACGTGCCCCCCGCCCCCACCCCCCGCCCCTTCCGCCGCCTTTGTCTGGCGGTGTTCTGCCCCCCCCTCCCGGCCCCACTCGTGTGCGGCGTCGCATCGCATGGCATCGCATCGCACGGGGCCGTGGGCGCACCCAGGCGGTGCGGGGCGATGCGGGGCGGTGCGGTGGGACGCTCACATCCCCCCTCCTCCCCCCGGCGCAGACAAGGCGCCGATTGTCTGCGGGGTCGCGTTCTGTTGGGTTCTGCGTTGGTTTTGTGTTGGTGTCTTTTGGTTTTAACACAACTTTCATCCAACTCCCGGCGCCGCCGCACCGCGATGAGCGCTCCCTCATTTTCCTGCCTGTCGATTCCTTTTTTCCCTCTCTAACTTTTTTTCCGCCCTCCTCGTCAGCACAACTCATGGCATCACCGGCACTGCAGACCCCCGAGCAGAGGGCTATCAGTGCCCTCAACCCACACATCTCCACCGGGGTCTTTGTGTTGTCTTCGATGGCAGAAGCGCCCACCTCGCTGGGGATGTGGGGCGGCTGCTGGTGTTGGGGCCCTCTTTCATTTCACGACGTAACGGCAAAAAAGAGTGAATCCTGATCCCTGCAGGTCCCTGGAGGTGTGCAGGGCCGGGTTGGATGGGGCCCTGGGCAGCCTGGGCTGGTGTTAAAGGCTGGCAGCCCTGCGTGTGGCGGGGGGTTGGAGATTCGTGATCCTTGAGTCCCTGACAACCCAAACCGGTCTGTGATTCTGTGGTTCCATGATTCCATGATTCTGTGGTTCTGTAATTCCATGATTCTGTGATTCCATGATTCCATGATTCTGTGATTCTGAGATTCCATGATCCTGTGATTCCATGACTCTGTGATCCTGCTGTGCCCACCGGCTCCTTTTTCACCGCGCAGCGACGTCAGAGCGCTGTCTGCAGGGTCCTACAGGCGGAGCTGTGGGAAGGAGCCCTGGTGTTGATGAGAACCCCAAATCTTTTGTCCATACGAATAGTTTTCTATCGCACCAAAGGAAGAAATGCACCCTCCTGGTTTCTGTGATAGGAAGAGCGGTGGGGGCTGCGCCTGCTGCTCACTGTGGGACCCAGCAAAGGGGCACAGACCTCCAGCTGTGCCACCGGCCTGGCGTTGGCCCTTCCAGCCCCATCAGGGCCGGGCTCAATGGCTGGGAGCTGGAGTGGAAACTGTAGGAAAACCACTGCACTGGGAATGTCGTGTTTCCCACTGCGCCGTCCTGCTGGCACTGCTGTTGTGTGTTCCCATTTCCCATTGATGCTGTGTGTTCCCATTTCCCCTTGATGCTGTGTGTTCCCATTTCCCATTGCTGTTCTTAGTTCCCATTTCCCATTGATGCTGTGTGTTCCCATTTCCCATTGATGCTGTGTGTTCCCATTTCCCATTGCTGTTGTGTGTTCCCATTTCCCCTTGATGCTGTGCATTCCCATTTCCCATTGATGCTGTGTGTTCCCATTTCCCATTGCTGTTCTTAGTTCCCATTTCCCATTGCTGTTCTTAGTTCCCATTTCCCATTGATGCTGTGTTCCCATTTCCCCTTGATGCTGTGTGTTCCCATTTCCCATTGGTGTTGTGTGTTCCCATTTCCCATTGATGCTGTGTTCCCATTTCCCCTTGATGCTGTGTATTCCCATTTCCCATTGATGCTGTGTGTTCCCATTTCCCCTTGATGCTGTGTGTTCCCATTTCCCATTGATGCTGTGTTCCCATTTCCCCTTGATGCTGTGTATTCCCATTTCCCATTGATGCTGTGTGTTCCCATTTCCCCTTGATGCTGTGTGTTCCCATTTCCCATTGGTGTTGTGTGTTCCCATTTCCCATTGATGCTGTGCATTCCCATTTCCCCTTGATGCTGTGTGTTCCCATTTCCCCTTGATGCTGTGCATTCCCATTTCCCATTGATGCTGTGTGTTCCCATTTCCCATTGCTGTTCTTAGTTCCCATTTCCCCTTGGCGCTGTGTCCCACGGCTCTTCACATCCCTCTGGCTCCGTCCCGCTGGCTCTGCCCATTCCCGTTGCTCACGGTGGCGCTCAGGCTGCGCTCGGGGCCTTTCCCCACACCTTGTGGTCAATGAGGTGCTGTGGAATCCCGGTGGCTTTGCGGTGCTCTGAGCTTGGAACGGTTCGGGATGAGTCTGCGCAGAGCCAAAGGCGAATGGGCCGCGTCCCACAGCCGCGTCGCCCCGCGAGCAGAGGGGCTCCTCAACCCTTCTGTTACCTCGGGCGGATTTGTTCGCTGCTCACGCAGGGCAGTTTGGCGCCGTGTCCCAGAGCCCCGTACCCCCCTTTCCTGGTTTCCCAGGACCTCTGCATTTGGACAGGAGCCGGAGGGGCCGTCACACCTGGGCGATGTCTGCACCAGATTCACCCACCTCCAGACAGGTTTGGTCATTTGGAGACAAGGTTTATCCATTTCAAGACCAGATTTAGTCATTTCCAGACCAGACTGAGTTGTTTCTAGTCCAAATTTCTGATTTCTAGGGCATTTTTAGATAGGATTTGTCCATTTCTAGACCAGGTTCCTGCATTTCTTTGTTACCAGTGCTGCTCAGGCACTGGTCCCAGTTGGGTGTTTCAGGTTTGCCTCTGCTTTGAGTGTTTGTGGATCTCTATGGGACTGAACAAACACATTCACTTGGAGCCCATTGGCCAAAGTCAAAAATAAGAAAAAGAAATCACACGAAACGTGAACCGGTTTGGGATCAGTGCTGTGGGCAAAGAGAAAAAAGGGAGCGCGGCAGAAGGAAAGGATCCGGGCAGTGGAAACTGCACTCTGCTCCTCTTTGCTTCGCGTTTTTGTGCCGCGCGCTGCGACCCCGAGCAAAACCGCTGTGGGGGCTTCAGCTCCGCATGGAGATGGGGAAAAACACAAACATACGTGGAGGGAAGCGGGGAGGTGGGAGGGGGGGCAGATTTCATTTTGATGCAGCGCCATAAAGGGCCCTCGCCTGCTCTGCTGGGGATGGGGCTGCTGGGGGAGGGGGGGGGGCTCAGCTCCTGGGGTTTCATGATGGGGGCTGCGATGCGGAGCAGTGGATCAGAATTGGGTGGGTGGATCGGATTGGGAAAGGTGGATCAGATTGGGGGGGGTGGATCAGATCAAGAAGGATGGATCAGATCAGGCAGGGTGGATCAGATTGGGGTGGGTGGATCAGATCTGGGTGAGTGGAGATCAGCGCAGCGCTCTGGAAGTTGGGCAGTGCGTTGCCCACCCTGCGCTGTGGCTGTGCCGGAGCACCGCGCTGCTCCCCATCCCCACGGGGTCATTGATTGTCCTGCACAGCATGGCACAGGATCCCCATCTGTCTGCCTGCACAAAGCCGCCTTTCCTGTCTGCAGGGCCGCGCAGACCCTCCCTCCTCCTCCTCCTCCTCCTCCTCCTCCCCCCCCTCCTCACACCACCGCTGCACCACGCGTCCTTTTGTCCGCCGCTCCATCTTCCCTCTCTCCTCTCGCCACGCTCTCTCCATCTCATTCCCTTTTCGGGGTCCCCTGTTGCCCCCCGCACCCCCGTCCTCCCCCATTTGCTCTGGCTCCCCTCTCCCTCATTCCTGCCACCATTCCCCCATCCTTCCCCCCGTCTCAGGCTCTGAGTCGCCCTCGCTCACGTGTGTTCCCACCGTTCCCCATCTGTCCCCAGCTCGGAGCCCCCATCCTTTGTCACCGCTCGGACTCTCAGTGTCACCTCCACGACTGTTCCCTTTGGTGCTGCTCTCTCCCCCCAACACGGCATTGTCCCACGGCGTTAAAAACCCCCCACCCAACCTTGACAGTACCTGCAGCCCTCAGAAGAGGGATTCGTGCAAACCCTCCACTCTGGGGACAGCCAACGGGGGTCACCCCCAGCGCGGTGATCTCCCCTTCTCTCCCCACGCAGTGCTTCGGTGCGACCCTGGGGGGAAGTGGTGGCATTCGGTTCCTCTCCCTAAGGCGGATCTCCATCCTCAGAGCCGGCACTGCAGCTGTGGGGCTGATGTGCATCCCCTGCCAGGGGATTGCAGACCCCAAACCGTTTGTCCCCGTTCCCCCAGGGGAGCCTTTCGGTGTTTGCATCGCATGCTGTGCCGTTCCTGCTGTGTGCTGTTCTCTGCTGGAGTTTCCCGACTCCCAGCAGCGCGGTGCTGCAGGTCACCGCCGGTCCGCAGCAGCTGCTGCAAAACTTTCCTCAAGAAAACAGCGCAGATGGATTTCGGAGTGTGAGCTCAGCGTGGAGCGACGCGTCGGCTGCGCGGGGTCGGGGTTGGGTTGGGCTTTGGGATCGTCTTCCTGAGATGCATCTCCATCCTTGGATCCAGCATTGCAGCCGTGGGGCTGACGCGTGGCCCCACGTCCTGCATGGGGGCTGCGATGGCCACACTTGGCCCCATCCCATTTTGCTGCTCCCTTGGAGCTGTTCCTCCGTGGTTTTGCTCTCATCGCACAGCTGTGTCAACGCCCAGCGCTGCTCTTTTTGGAGTTTCCCGAGTCCCAGCAGCAGAACCTGCAGGCAACCAGTCTGCATTTTGAACACAACACATCTGCGCTCCGCAGCAGCTGCTGCAAAACTTTCCTAAAGAAAACAGCGCCGATGGATTTGGGATGTGAGCGCAGTGTGCAGCGACGCATCGGCGTGGGGTTGGGCTTTGGGCTTTGCTCTTTCTCTGCACCAAATCCCACATTTCCAACCCCCAGGAGTGTGAGATCAGCGCCCCGGAGCTGCGCTGGGTGCAGCAGTGTCACTGCGTTTGGTATTCGGGTTTTGGTGCAGCTCAGGGCCGTCCTCTCCATCGTACAGCAAAGGAGCGAGCGCTCAGCGCGTGCAAATAACTGCCAGGAGCTGAAGGCTGTGCTGCGATTCTGCAGCAGGGCTGGGATTTGTGCATCGCGTGTTCCCCACCTGTGCCAAAGCTGCAAAAGGCGTTTTGGAGCCGAGTGCCGTCGTCGCAATGCCCTCCTGCATCGGCGCGGTGTCGTGCGTGCGACGGCAGCCGTGGGGCTGTGCGCTGTGCGGCCGGAGCTCTGGGCTGTGCCCGGTGTGGGGCGCGATTCCTGCCGCTGTGACGGCTGTGGGGTTCTGATTTTACCCCCAGAGGATTTCTTTGTGGTTGTGTCTGTTTGCGTTCCTTCGCAACGGCACAAATTGCGCACCAGGAGATGAACGCTGGGCGAGCGTCAGCCCCGGACATCGGGGAGAGGCGGTGCTGTCAGTTGGGGTCTGGGTCGCACTGGGGTGTGTGAGCACACCATGGCGCACCGGACGAGGAATCCGATTTTCTTGGTTCTAGAAGCGTCGTTGGTGGATCTTTAGTGGTAGAAGTGTGGTGGCAGCACGGTGTCGGGTGAGTGAGGAGAGAGAGATGGGCTTCTTCTGGGCAGAGGAGAACCAGAGAATTGCTCAGGTTGGAGAAGATGTCCAAGATCGCCAAGTCCAACCCAACCCGTCCCTCCCGTGCCCATGGCCAAAGAATCATGGAATCATTCAGGTTGGAGAAGAGCTCTGAGATCTTAAAGCCCAACCCAACCCATCCCTACTGTGCCCATAAGCCAGAGGGTCTGGTTGTCACTCAGGAACCAGTAGTTGTGTAGGAACAAGTAGTTGTGCAGGGACTGGCAGCCGTGTAGGAACCGACAGTCATTTAGGGACCAGAGGTTGTGTAGGAACTGGGGTTTGTGTAGGGACCGGTAGTCGTGTAGAGACTGGCTGTCACTCAGGAGCCAGTAGTTGTGTCGGAACTGAGAGTCAGCTGTGCAGAACCCAGAGCTGTGTGGGAACCCAGAGCTGTGCAAAAACCCAGAGCTGTGCGGGAACCCAGAGCTGTGCAGGAACCCAGAGCTGTGCAGGAACTGGTAGTCTTACGGGAACCTGTTGTATAGGAACGAGCCACACCGCTGCGTCTCAGCCCTTGGAGAAAGCGCCATAGCACACTGCACAGCCCTGTGTGGGGGAGCAGAAGGACGTTTTCAGGGCTTCAGGAGCTGTGGGAACAGTGCTG
The DNA here is from genome assembly GCF_951394365.1 of Tetrao urogallus. NCBI lineage: Eukaryota > Metazoa > Chordata > Aves > Galliformes > Phasianidae > Tetrao > Tetrao urogallus. The sequence goes on along the minus strand of NC_136841.1, from coordinate 1,228,362 downwards.
GTGGGCTCAGGGGCTCAGCATTGGTGTCACAAGTGGACAACATGGTGAGCGGCCTTGGAGAAAGGCCTGGGCCACCATGGTGGGGAGGGGAGGGGGGGGACAGCCTCCATCCCCAGCAGCTGCCATAGGGGCTTCAGCGAGCAGTGGGGTCTGGTGGGGTGGGACGCAGTGAGCAGTGGGATTTCATATGGTTTGATGGGGTGGGATGCAGTGAGCAGTGGAGTTTGTATGGTTTGATGGGGTGGAATGCAGTGAGCAGTGGGGTTTTGTATGGTTTGATGGGGTGGGATGCAGTGAGCAGTGGGGTTTTGTATGGTTTGGTGGGGTGGGACGCAGTGAGCAGTGGGGTTTGTATGGTTTGATGGGGTGGGATGCAGTGAGCAGTGGGGTTTGTATGGTTTGGTGGGGTGGGATGCAGTGAGCAGTGGGGTTTTGTGTGGTTTGGTGGGGTGGGACGCAGTGAGCAGTGGGGTTTGTATGGTTTGGTGGGGTGGGACGTGCACAAAATGGCAGCGCCTTCTGGGGACCGTGGGGATGGCGATGGGAAAACCTTCCTCCAACATTTGTCTGCAGGTTTCGCTGCCGGCAGTCACCCATCGGTGTTGGGGGGACCGAAACCTCTCCACCGTGCTCCGTGCCCCTCAGCCGCAGCTGCTTGATGCTGATTTCCTGCGGCGGAGGGCTGGTGTTGGTGCGGCCTTCCTGACCCTTCTTTTCTCTTTTCCTCTCTCCTCCAAGGCTGCAAGATCAAAGCTCTGCGGGCCAAGACCAACACGTACATCAAGACGCCGGTGCGGGGCGAGGAGCCGGTGTTCATGGTGACGGGGCGGCGCGAGGACGTGGCCATGGCACGGAGGGAGATCATCTCGGCGGCCGAGCACTTCTCCATGATCCGAGCGTCGCGCAACAAGGCCGGCACCACGTTCGGCAGCGCGCCCACCCTGCCGGGCCAGGTCACCATCCGGGTTCGTGTCCCCTACCGCGTGGTGGGATTGGTGGTGGGCCCGAAAGGAGCCACCATCAAGAGGATCCAGCAGCAAACCAACACCTACATCATCACGCCCAGCCGGGACCGAGATCCCGTCTTCGAGATCACCGGCGCGCCGGGCAACGTGGAGCGCGCGCGGGAGGAGATCGAGACCCACATCGCCGTGAGGACGGGCAAGATCTTGGAGTACAACAACGAGAACGACTTCCTGTCCAGCAGCCCCGACTCCAGCATGGAGAACCGCTACTCGGAGGCCTGGCGGGTGCACACGCCGGCGCCGGGCTGCAAGCCGCTCTCCACCTTCCGGCAGAACAGCCTGGGCTGCATCGGGGACTGCGCGGTGGATCCGGTCTACGAGACGCCGCGGCTGAACGACCAAAACGACTTCAATTACGGTTACCTCTTCCCCAACTACGGCGTCAACAAGCAAGATCTGTACTACGGCGTGCCGGAGTCGGGCGCCCCGATGTGGGCCGGGCAGGAGAACGCCAACCCGGTCTCGGTGCTCTTCTCCAAGCAGCAGCGCTCCAGCAGCACCGGCGCCATCCACCCCAACTCCCACCGCTCGCCGTCCTCCTCCATCCAGGAGCCCAACCTCTCCGCTCTCCCTCGGCGGTCCCAGGGGGAGCCGCTCCAGGGCTTTTCCAAACTGGGGAGCACCGCCGCTGCCCGGACGTCCGTCTCCAGCAGCCGCGAGTGCATGGTGTGTTTCGAGAGCGAAGTGACGGCGGCGCTGGTGCCGTGCGGCCATAACCTCTTCTGCATGGAGTGCGCCGTGAGGATCTGTGAGAGGACTGACCCCGAGTGCCCGGTGTGCCACGCTGCAGCCACTCAGGCCATTAGAATATTTTCCTAAAGAGACAGAGCCAGGGCGGGGGGTGGGAGCGCGGGGAGGGGCGGCGGGGGGGGGGGCCAGGAGAGAGAAACGAAGGTAATAATAATTAATAATAATAATAATAATAATAATGAGACCTGAAGAACAAACGAAGGAAAGGATAAATTAATTTAAAGGAGAAGAAGTAAGAAGAAAAAAAAAAAAAAAAAAAGAAAATTATTTTACGAGCGACGTAGGTTATTTTTTACAAAAAAAAAAGCTAAAGGAAAAAGAGAAGCGGGTGAAGCAGAGCGAAGCGCAAAGCCGGGAGCCGGGGGGCAGAGGAGGCTCCACCTGCAGCGCCTCCTCCGAGGACGAAGCTGGGGACGCGCAGCCACACCTCGCAGCACAGCGCTGCGGTCGCGGCCCTGGGGTGGCACTGAGGTTCGTCGGCGCTGGACGATGGAGGAGGGGGGGGGTCCCGCCGGCCCCCCGCCACTCGAAGCCCCGCTGCCTCCCTGCGCCACCCCTGAGGGCCTCAGCTGCAGCGGGGCTCAGAAACGGAGAGGGAGATGAGATGAGTTGAGATGAGATGAGATGGGATGGGAACGGCCGTCGGAGATTGGAAGAGAAAAAGGAAAAAAAAAAACAAAGAAAAACAGAATAATAATAATAATAATAATATTTAAAAAAAAAAAAAAAAAAAAGAAACCACCGACCTCTGGGAACCTGTTGGAACGAGGGCACAACTGTATTACCTCAAAGATTTAAAACAAAAAAACACAAAACCGCAGCAGCTAAAGAGAACTTTGATCGTTTTCCTTTTTTTCTTTTTTTTTTTTTAATTTGTTACTTTTCTAAAAAAAAAAAAAAAAAAAGGCGAAAAAGAAAAAGGCAAAAAAAAAAAAAAAAAAAGAATTTTTTTTTTTTTTTTTTTTTTTTTACCGATAAAGATGAGAACAAGAAGAGCGAGAGCGGCGGCACGGCGGCGCTGCTGAAGGAGGCTGGAAGGGGCTGCGGGCCGAGCCGCCTCCTCCGCTCCTCGCCTCGCTCCTTCCTCTCCGCAGGGCCGGATCCTTCCGCTCACAGGGTATTTCCACACACGGTGCTTTCCTTTCCCTTTCCCCGCGCCGGAGCCGAAGAGAGACGGCGGTGCGGGAGAGCGGCGCATCCCGACGGTGAAGCAAAAAACGAAAGGCGGCGACCGAGCGCGAAAGCCGGGTTTTACAGAGATTTAATTTTGTTGTCGTCGTTTTTAAGCCGGACCAAAAGTTTCGTGACCCGACGCCGAGTTGGGGGGGGAATAAAAAGAAGAAAAAAATAATAATAAAATAAAATACAGAAGTATTTCTTTATGGACCAAAACCTCTCCAGCTGTCCGTTGCGTGGATCTTCCTGAGGTTGGCCGCTTTTATATATTCTATTTTTTTCAGAAGGAAACAGAAAAAAAAAAAAAAAAAAGAAAAGCAAAAAAAAAAACCAAGACAAACAAACAAGAATTGCCTTGTCGAACATCCTTCGGTCATTTCAAGACTGCTGGTTCCGTTCGCTCCGATCCTTCGGTTGACCGTCGGGAAGTGGGGGAGGACGGGCGTCCGTGGGCACCCAGTCCTGTGCCAGCGACGGACGGCTGGTTTTGGATTCGGGTCGGTTCAGCTGCTCTCCGGACACCGAAACGCCTCAGTGGTAAAGATGTGCGTTGGACTGAGCCAGCAGCCAGGCAGCCCCGCGCATGCGCACACGAAGGCACGCCGCCCTGCCAGCGCCGGGCTGGTTGTACAGCGGTGTTTCTCTCGTCTTCTCCCGCCCCGCTTCCTGCCCCTCGCAGATCCCAGACCCCAATTTAGAGCTGAACCAACGAGTTGCACAACTTGGCTGAGACAGTTCTACAGCAAAAAATAATAATAATTGTCGTTATCGAAATCGCCCACGATTCTTTTCTTTCCCTTGGGTTTCAGGAGACTTCCATTCCGTCGTAGCGCTGTTCCTGGGAACATTCCCTCTTCTGCTCGGTTTCGCCCTCCGGATGCGGGTGGATGGGCACCAAGGGGTTTCCCTCCACCGTTTGGCATCAGTGGTAAAATTACGACCGTAGGCGGCGAGAGGTGGACGGAGGGCTGGGCTCTGTTCCTGGTTCTGCAGTGGATGCTGATATTGCGGAAAAAAAGAAAAGAGATGCTGTGCTGAAGGGATGCTGTCGGGTCGGATGTGTGCTCGCCTCCTCCCCAGAGCTTTCAGAACCCTCTGGTTCCCCACGCGCTGCGCTGTGCGCCCGCAGCAGACCGGGATGTGAACATGTGCTGGGCTGGGCGCAGCCTTGGCCGCGTCCTTCCTAAACCTGGTTCTTGTTCCGAGTCTGGCTTCGGTTTAGTCCCCACAAGGGGGTTTTGAGGCATGATGGTGCTCTGAGCCCTCTGTGCCAACACCTGCACTGCATCTGTGCCCCCGGGTTGCTTTGGAGCCCACTGGTTGTGTCGGAGCCCCAGCGGTTGTGTCACAGCTCCACGGTTGCATTGAAGTCTGGTGGTTTATTGGAGCCCCATGGTTGCGTTGGAGCCCCAATCATTGCGTTGCAGCCCCAGTTGTTGCGTTGGATCCCGATGATTGCGTTGGAGCCCCAGTGGTTTCATCAGAGCTCCATAGTTGCATTGAAGTCTCACGGTTCGTTGGAGCCCCATCGTTGCATTGGAGCCCCAATGATTGCATTGGAGCCCCGACTGTTGTGTTGGAGCCCCAATGACTGCGTTGGAGCCCCCAGATGTTGCATTGGAGCCCCTATGGTTTCATCAGAGCTCCAGCGTTGCGTTGAAATCTCACGCTTCATTGGAGCCCCATGGTGGCATTGGAGGCCATGGTTTGTTGGGGCCCCATGGTGACATTGGAGCCCATGGTTTGTTGGAGCCCCATGGTGGCATTGGAGGCCATGGTTTGTTGGAGCCCCATGGTGGCGTTGCAGCTCCAATGGTTGCGTTGAAGCCCAGCGGTTGTGTTGGAGTCCAGTGGTTGCATTCGAGCCCCAGTGGTGGTGCTGGAGCCCAAGAGTGCGTTGAAGCCCAGCGGTCGCACTGCAGCTGCTCGCTGTGCCGCGTTCTCCTGCTGGTGGGAACGGAGCGCTGCGCTGCGGGGCTCCAACCAGCGCTCGAGGGGCGTTAGGGGCTGTGCAGTGCGGGACCGGAGGGGCTGGAGCAGGAAATGGGACGATGGCTGAAGCGCTTCCCCGGCCGAGCCCCCGGAGGCCGCGCTGTTAGTTGAGTGACTGTAGTCGTTCTTGGCTGAGTGAAGTCTGTTCGTGGTAATGTGAGCAAGTTTTTGGTCGATGTCTTTCTTTGATGCCAGGTTGTGAAGAGGTGGGTGGGAGCGGGGAGGGGGGAAGGAGAGATCTGGGGCGGGGGGGAGCCGTGCTAGCACTGACCCTGGGGAGTGGGGCAGGGGAGGCGAGGGGCTCCTTGGCCGCTCCTTTTGCCTCTGCCCTTCCCCTAGCAAGCAAAAAACGATGTAAAAGCCTCCTGCATGCTGGAAAAAGTAAACGGTAGAGAAAAGGAAAAAAAAAAAAAAAAAAAGAAAAAAAAAAGAAAAAAAAAAGAAAAAAAAAAAAGACCTTTCTTAAAAAAAAGGAATTAAAATTTAATAATAAAATAAAATGCGTAAAGGAATGAGGACCCAACCAAACATCCACGCTTGCTGGTGGGAAGCGGGGGCTCCGTGTGTCCCGGGGGCTCCTGCTCGGGTCTCCGCGTCGGCCTTGGGTAAAAGCTGCCGTCCCGGTCCCCTTGATGGATAGAAGTGTGCAGATCCAGATCCAGAGATACCGAAAGAAAGCTTGATGTAGCAGCTCTAGTCGGAAACGAACAGCAGCCGGCGGGCCCCCGGTTTTGTGTTGGGTTCTCCTGCGTCCCCCCGCCTCCCCCCCCCCGCTCCTCCTCCCTCTTTTCGATGTAGCAGCTGCCAAGAAAGGACCGCGGGCGCGGTGGTGCAGCAACACCTCTGAGCGGGGGGCGCCCCGACCGCGGGGGCTTCGCAACAACATTTGCCTACTTTTTTGATTGGTTTCTTTTCTTTTTTTTTTTTTTCCTGGTCTCTTTTTTTTTTTTTTTTTTTTTTTTTAATATATGTATATATATATATAGAAAAAAATTATTAAAAAATCTCAAAAAAAAAAAAAAAAAAAAGAAGAAGAAGAAAAAAAAATAAGAATAATAATAATTGCCCATGACCTTAATGAAGCGCCTGCTCTGAGTTGGATCTTCGCGGAGAGGCGAGGCGGCGGCTCGCTGGGCTCTGGTCACCAGCAATAACGTTCCGACGAGCTCTGCGGCCCCGTCCCGATGGGTGCCGGGGGTCCCGGCGCCGGCAGTGGGTGCTGGGGGCCGGGGGGGAGACGGGAACGGGCGGAGGGGGCCGGGATGGTGGCGGAGGGGGCCGGGGGTCCCGCGCCGTCGCCAGCGGTGTGAACGCAGGGCAGCGCGTGGCTGCGCGCGGCGCGGAGGGAACCGGCGGGGTTCGTAGCGAGGAGATCCGGCGGGGAATCCCCGCCCCCCCGGCCCCCAGGCGAATTTTGCAGCTCGGAGGGGAATCCGTGATTTTTTTTTTTCTCTTTTCTTCCTTTCTGAACAAAGAAAATCTCCGTACGTCCAAAGGCTCAGACTGTTAAATCCGCGGACCGGGACGCTCCGCCGCCGCTTCGGTGTCCGCAAGGGTTTATTTTGGTGTTTTTTAAAGAGAGGGAGAGAGAGGAGGGAAAAAAATAAAAAAAAAGAATAATAATAAGATGAAGATTTTAAAAATTAGAACATTTCTTTATAATTTAATATTCTATTTTAATAAAGGCATTTATTACGTGTAAATGTAGCAAGGAACTGGGCTCATAAAAATACTTTTTATTAGGTAATTTATTATGAGAAAAGAAAAAAAAAAAAAGGATATTTTATTTTATGATAAAGTGATCCTTAAAAGTTTAGAAGGTTTAGAATATATGTAGGTTAAAAAAAAAAAAAGGAATAATACGTTTGTATGCAGAGTATGGCTCACAAAGTGTGGTTAATATATGTTTCCTTTTCGCTGTGCGCGGCGCCGGGCGGAGCGCCTGCGGGAATCATCGGCACCGCGGCCGCGTCGAGGGATGCAAACAGAAAGGGAGAAGCCGATCCCAGCCGCAGGAGCGAAACGGCCGCTTTGGGGAGGAAAAGGGTCGTTTTCTTCTTTTTTTTTTTCGGTGGAGGAGAGCAAAACAAAAGCAGCCCTTTTTGTTTTGGGTTTTTTGCCGCCTCCGCTGCGACTTCGGCCCCGCGGCCGCTTCTGCTCCTTCGCCTTTCAGAGAAGGAGAGGATGCGAAAAGGTGATTCGTCGTTTTGTTTTGTTTCGTTTTGTTTTCCCGTTTGTTTTGAACCAAAAAAAAAAAAAAAAAAAGAAAAAAGAAAAAAAAAAAGAAAAAAAAAAGAAAAAAAAAAAGGAGGAGGGGGAAAAGAAAAAAAAGTTGATGGATATTAAAAAAGTTAATAAGAAGAAGAAGAATAAAGGCTCCAATTTATTCATAGAATCCTAGAGTGAAGAGTGAAATGAAACGAAGCGCTCGGAGCAGCGGCTGCTCCCCGCCCCGCCGGCCCAGGGCTGAGGCGCGCCGGATTCGCAGAAGCGCCGCCCCGCAGCTCCGGCCTTCGGCCTTTTGGCTTCGGTTGGGTTTTTTTGGTGCTGTTTTTCGGAGCGCAGCGAGGGACGCGGGGCGCAGCGCCGAGCTTCCCTCAGCCCCCGGGGTTGTTCTTATAGAGGGGGGAAATATTAATAATGAATGATGGGGTCACACGTGTTGTTTCAATGAGATGCATTTTGCGTTGATGGCGGTCGTTTTTCTCGTTTTTGTTGTTTGTTTTTTTTTAAGAACAAAATAGGAGGGTTTGGCTCGTTGCTGAGCAGAAATGAGAAGGCTTGAGGCCATTCTCTGCTGCCTTATTCCCACCTCCAGCCCTGAGCAGCAGAGCTTTCCATGGGGAATTCCTTGACCGTTCCACCCATGTGCTCCGCAGTGCCGCCGGCTCCCCGCAGTGTTGGGAATCATCTGGGTTGGATGAGGCTCCAAAATCATCCATTCCAACCCCAACCCGTCACCACCGTGCCCGTGTGTTGAGTCACTGAAGTTGGAGGAGACCTGCGGGGCCATCAAGCGCAGCCAACCCATCTCTGCGCCCGCTCGTGAGATCACAGCACCTCTGAGGACGATCTTAGAGTCTCCTCCAAACCTTAACGGTTCTGGAGACCCTCGGAGTCCCGGTGGCCACGGCACGGGGTCAGACTGGATGATCTTGGAGGTCTTTTCCAACAAATCCAACCATCCACCTACTGCCAGTATGAGGCTCCGTCCCATGGGAAGGAGCATCGGTGCAGTCGGTGCCGTCGGAGCCAGCGGGGCATGAAATCCTTTGGGTTTGAAGGGACCCTTGGAGGTCACCTCGTCCAACTCGGAGTTGGATGTGGGCCGCGCGTCGGCACCCAGCCCGTGCTCGGGGGTGAGTTAGGGCCAGTTCGCTCCCTTCGCTGTTCGGTGTTGGATTTACGGCGTGTGGGTTTGGGATTTGTGGCACTGGGGTCGTGTTGTGGGGAAGGACCTCTGAACGTCTCGGTGTGCGTCTTTGGGGCTGCGTTCCGCCGCTCTGCGCTCTGTGTATCGCCGCACCCGTGCCTGCTGTCATCCCATGGTTCGGGGGGAGCACACCGGTGTCATCCCATAGTGCTGTGGAGCACACCGGTGTCATCCCATAGTGCTGGGGAGCACACCGGTGTCATCCCATAGTGCTGTGGAGCACACTGGTGTCATCCCATAGTGCTGGGGAGCACACCGGTGTCATCCCATGCTTCGGGGGGCTCCCACCAACCTCTGGCCCCGCTCCGTTGCGTCGTGGCGCTGCGGGCGCTGTCCCCCATTTCAGTTGGTTCCCCCTTCCCCCCCCCCGGGGGTCCCAAAGCTTTCCCCAACCACCGCCATCGTTGTGGGGGGACGGGGGGCCGCTCCCAGCACTCAGCAAAGCCATGCAGTAGGGTTAGGGCAGGAAGCGAAGGCACTTCTCCTTCGGTTTCTGCAGATAGCACTGTGAATTGGACACCCCTCGCTGCGCCCACCCTGCCAGCACCCCCCTTCCCCCCCCCCCGGGGCAGCGAGCGGCCTGTTTCCTCTTTTCCTTTTCATTTTACCTCATTTTGGGTTGTTTTTTGTTTTGTTTTGTTGTTGTGTTTGTTTAGGGTTTTTTTTTGGGGGGGGGGGGGGCGGGGTTTGATACTTGAAGAAAAGCCAGTGCTTGACATTGGGCAGCAGTGCGCCGGGCCGGAGGGCGGATGCACTTTATGGGTGTTTGGGTACGAAGGGGGGGGGTCGCATCCTTCAGGAGCCACATTGCACAGTGAAGGCCACCCCAGGAGAGTGAAACTGATGGGCAATGCGGAGTCGTCCCGCTGGATTGGGGGGAAGAAAGGAAGTCGGCGCAGCGGTGGCAGCAGCTCTCTGGGCGGCTGGCGGCAGATTGCAGCGCTCCGCGCTTTGGGCCGCCGTCCCGCTCTGCGCCACCTCCCTTCCGCACCACCTGTGCCACCTTCCTTCCACGCCACCCCTGTGCCGCCACCTCTCTGCATCCCCCCGCCTTCTTTCCGCGCCACCCTTCGGTATCACAGCAGCTCTGTGCCGCCGTGCCGAGGGGCAGCAGAGCGCGGTGGACGGGGGAGGTCGCGGCCCTTTGGCCTCGGGACGGCCAGCACTCCTTTTTCCTCTTTCCTTACGAATTCTGCTCGAGGATCATTAAAAGGGGGAGAAAGGAACCCCGAACCCAACCACGGAAGTCAGAGCGCAGCCCGTGGCGCCGTGCATCCGCTCTCCGCTGCCCCGCACGCCCTCCTGCCCCCCGGTGCTGCCCCTCCGCTTACAGCCCGTTCCTCGGTACCTTGGGTTGTGTTTTCCGTATTTTATTTTATTTTATTTTTAATTACCGTTTCTTTTAACGTCATAGGAAGCCTGTAGTCGGGATTGTTACTATTGGAAACCGATCGCGCGTTCCATCCAGGTATTCCCATCTCTCTGGCATTACGCAAAAAAAGAAAGGCCCGAGAGAGGTATAACCGAAGCTAGAAGTAGAGGTAGGCTCGTTGTCTGAGTTTTGAGGCATATAGTATAAGGGGAGAAGGAAAAAAAAAATTAATAATAATAATTAAAAAAAAAAATTAAAATAATGATGTTGCACAACTTGTAGAAAACAAAGAAGGGAAAGGGTTAATGTATTAAATGTGCTAAAATTACATTAAGAACTTAATTTTATTAAAGTATTATTACTTAAGAAAGTCGGCGTCTGCTCTCGTCTGTCTGTCTGTCGCTTTTGGGGGGTGCTGGCTGCTTCCTGCCCCAGTGCCACAGCCACGCTGCTCTGCTCTTCCTCCCTCCTCCTCCTCCTCGTGCTCCGCTCCCACGTGGGCACAGAGCCGACGCGATGCCTCGCTCAAGCAGGGACCACAGCGACCAGAAAGGGCCTCCAGAAAAACTGACCAGCAGGAGGAACCTCCAGGACCACAGCGGCCATAGGAGCCTCCAGGAGCGCAACGACCAGGGCCGGAAAAACCAGGACGAGGCTCCGGAAGCACAGCGAGCAGGAGCTGAACGAGCAGCAGGAGTCACCAGACCGTGAGGACCTGAAGGGATGGCCAGGACCGGGAGGACCTGCAGGAGCCTCCAGGACCATAAGGACCTGCAGGAGCTTCCAGGACCATGAGGACCAGGACCATAAGGACCTGCAGGAGCCTCCAGGACCAAACTGACCAGGACCGAAATGACCAGGAACCCCGACACTGACTTCACACTGGGCTTTGTCCCGCATTCCCACTTCACCCACTTCATCCCCAGGTGAACCCAGCAGGGACAGAGGGACCCCCCAACCCCCCCGACACCCCGTGATGGGGACGCCCTCCTGGGGACCCCCCTGCTCCCCCACAGCTGCCCTGGGGGGGAGGATACCCAGCAGATACTGAGGCTCTTCCCTTTGTAGGGACTGCTGGAACTGCTGTGACTGTGGCAGAGGGACGCGAGGACATGGGGGTGACATGGGGACACGTTGGGGTGACATGGGGGGTGATGCAGCCCAAACCCCAGCAGGAGGGCGCAGATCCTACGTAAACACGAGGGATAACGTGGAGATGTTTCTCCCTCCCCTTTCGTGTGGGTCCTACATAAATTCAGGGACAACACAGAGATGTTTCTCCCCTCCCTTAGTGTAAGTCCTACACCAGTGCAGGGATGAGGAAGAGATGCTCTTCTGTTCTCTTTTGTGCAGCTCCTACGTAAATATGGATACAACACAGGGATGCTTCTCCCTTCCCTCGCTGCAGGTCCTTCATAAACGCGGGGAGGAAGGCAGCGCACAGCAGCGTCCCGCAGCGTCGCTGAGGAAGGCGCTGAGCAGAGGCTCAGATGCTCTGACAGCACTGCGCCTGGCGGCCGTCCTGCGTGGGCAGCACCTGGATGGGCTCCACGGAGCTGCTGGGGCCGAACTGCGCCTCGGGCTGCGCCGCGATCTGCCGCTGTGCCGCGCTGCGATAGATCTCTGCCGGCAGAGGGGGGAACAGCAGCACTTCTTAAATGTCCGATTCCCAGTGAGGGGTCTGCCTGACCCACAGTGTGCAGCTGGGGGCTGGGGCTGCGTTGGGGTTGGGCTGGGGTTGGGTTAGGTTGAGGTTGGGTTGGGTTGATGTTGGGCTGGGGTTGGGTTGGATTGGGTTGAGGATGGGCTCAGTTGGGCTGGGGATGGGGTTGGGTTGAGTTGAGGTTGGGGTTAGGTTGAGGTTGGGCTGGGGATGGGGTTGGATAACGTTGAGGTTGGGGTTGGAGTTGGTTTGGGGTTGAGGTTGAGCTGGGGTTGGCATTGGGTTGAGGTTGGGTTGAGGTTGGGGTTGGGTTGGGGTTGGGTTGGGGTTGGTTTGAGGTTGAGGTTGGGTCGGGGTTGAGGTTGGGCTGGGGTTGGGGTTGGGTTGAGGTTGGGTTGGGGTTGGGGTTGGGTTTGGGTTGGGTTGGGGTTGAGGTTGGGGTTGAGGTTGGGCTGGGGTTGGCGTTGGGTTGGGGTTGGTTTGAGGTTGAGGTTGGGCTGGGGTTGAGTTTGGGTTGAGGTTGGGTTGGGGTTGAGGTTGGGTTGGGGTTGGGTTGGGATTGAGGCTGGGCTGGGTTAGAGTTTGGTTCAGGGAGGGGTTGGGGTTACGATTTGGTTTGGGGCTGGGTTAGGGTAAGAGAGGGGTAGGGGTTGGGGTTAAGTTTGGGTTTGGGGTTGGAATTAGGTTACGGGTTGGGGTTGGGACTAGGTTAGGGTTGGGTTTAAGGTCAGTTAGGGTGGGGGTTGGGTTGGGTGAGGGTTGGGTTTAAGATTGGGTTTGGGGTTAGATTTAGGTGAGAGTAGGAGTTGGGTTAGGGTTAGAATTAGTTTAGGGGAGGGGTTAGGGTTGAGTTTGGGGTTAGAATTAGGTTAGGATTGGGTTTGGTTTGGGGGCTGGGTTTGGAGTTAGAGTTAGGTTAGGGTGGGGGTTGGGATTATGTTAAGGTAAGGGGTTGGGGTGAGGGTTGGGTTGGGATTAGAGGTAGTTTAGGGCGGGGTTTGGGGTTAGGGTTGGGTTTGGGGTTGGGGTTCGAGTTAGGTTAGGGTTAGGAATTGGGGTTTGGGTTGGATTAGATTTGAGGCTGGGTTTGGGGTTAGAGTTAGGTCAGAATTGGGATTGGGGCTAGGGTTAGGTTATGGTAGGGCTGGGCTTGGGGTTACAGTTAGGGAAGGGGTTGGAGTTGGGGTTAGAGTTAGGCTGGGGAGGGGTTGGTGTTAAGGGTGGGTTTGGGGTGAGAGTTAGGGCAGGGGTTGCAGTTCCCATCGTGTTACGGTTGGGATTGAGAGTTGGGTCAGGTTTAAGATTAGGGTTCAGGTTGGGGTTGGGATTCAGGATGAGGTTAAGGTTGGGATTAGGATTAGGGTTATTGTTGCGTTTGAGGTTGGAGTTAGGGTTAGGATTAAAGCTCGAGTTGGGGTTAGGGTTGGGGCTGGGGTTAGGATTAGGATTTGGGGTTAGAATCAGGTTTGGGGCTAAGGCTGGGGTTAGGATTAGGGTTGGGATTAAGGTTGGGCTTGGGTTGGAGTTTGGTTAGGGTTGTTGTTAGGATTAAGGTCGAGTCAGGTTCGGTGGGCTGGGAGCGCCCACATCTCCCCATGGCAGCGTGCTGGACCCAAGCCCACAGCTCACAGAATGGATTCTGGGGGGACACAACCCCAAAGCCACCTCATCCCCCATCCTTACCAGAGAGGATGTTGTGGAACGCCGTCTCCACGTTGGTGGAATCCAGAGCCGACGTCTCAAGGAAGGAGAGCCCATTCTTCTCTGCAGCAACGGGGAGAGCTCATGGGGTGCAACCACAGAACGGCTGAGGTTGGAGGGCACCTTAAAGCCCAGCAGAGCTCATGGGGGGCAACCATGGAATGGCTGAGGTTGGAGGGCACCTTAAAGCCCACCCAGCTCCAACGTGAGCTGATAGTTCCCGAAGATCAGGCCGCCCATCACCCCATCCAACCCAACGACGGCACCGCCACACGTGCTGAGATCAACAGGAGATGAATTTACCTGCAAAGCTCCGGGCCTCGTCGGTGGGCACGGCACGCAGGTGCCGCAGGTCGCTCTTGTTGCCCACCAACATGATGACGATGTTGGCGTCGGCGTGGTCCTGCAGCTCCGTCAGCCAGCGCTCGGCGTTCTCGTACGTCAGGTACTTGGCGATGTCGTACACCAGCAGCGCTCCCACCGCCCCGCGGTAGTACCTGGGGGCAGCGATGGGTGCGGGGGGTCAGAGCCCAGGTTATGGGGTGTGGGCGCAGGGAGGGGGGGACGCTCACGCGGAGGTGATGGCGCGGTACCGCTCCTGCCCGGCCGTGTCCCAGATCTGTGCCTTCACCGTCTTGTTGTCCACCTGGATGCTCCGGGTGGCAAACTCCACCCCGATGGTGCTCTTGCTCTCCAGGTTGAACTCGTTGCGGGTGAAGCGGGACAGCAGGTTGCTCTTCCCCACGCCCGAGTCCCCGATGAGCACCACTGGGGTGTAAGGAGCGCAGCGTCAGTCCCCCCCCAGGCATCGCCATCCACAGCCCAGCTCGAATGGGGAACCACCAGAGTTCAACACGAGTGGGGACCCATCAACGAGCAGGGGGGGTTAATGGGATCTGCCCAACACGGGGCTCCAGGTGGAGCCCCATAAACACAGCAGGGGACTCCAGCCCATCTCCAGCCCTGAGGGCACCCAACTGAGGACCCAAATTGCGGTCCGGCTGCAGCACCCTGAGCCCTAAGTCCCGGGCTGTGGGCTGGATGAGCGCATTCTGGTAGAATGCGGTGAAACAGGTTCTGGGACGTCGCTCCCGTTTCTCCCCTCTCGAGTTTGTCGAGTTGGTGACTCACCGGGTTTTGATTTTATTTACTTTTCATTCCCCAACTGCCTGTGTCATTCGTCCTCCAACACCCAGATGGAATCGAGCTGGGGGGAGGGGGAGGTGGTTCACCGGGACTGACCCACAGCTCCCGCTTGCTACAGTGGGCCAAGCAGCCCCCCGGCAGGGGGACAGTGGGGAAACGGAACTCAGTGAGCAGCAGAAGGCACTGAAAGCTGTGGGGTGTTCGGGGAGACCCCCAGAACGGCCCTGGATAGGATTCCCCTCGGTGGGGGTGCGTGGTGGTGGGGCAGCCCGGCCCGGCAGGAGGGGCTGACTCACGGTGGGGAGGGGTCAACCCCGGCTGGTGCTGCTTGGAGGGGGGGGGAGTGGGGTTGTTGGCTGCCCCCTGCCCCATCCTGTTGCGAGCAACTCCGGTGCTGCCCCATGTGGAGTCCCATCCCCATCCATCTCCATCCTCAACCCCATTCCTGTGCCCGATCCCAATCTCATCCCCATTCCCATCCCCAACCCAACTCAACCCCATTCCCAACCCCATTCCCGTGCCCAACTCCCACCCCATCCCGACCCATCCCAGTGCCCAAACTCCAACCTCAACCCCTTCCCCAACCCCGTCCCCGTGCCCCACACACCCTTGAAGAGGAAGTCGTACTCCTCATCCTTGCCCCGCATCCTGCGCAGTGCCGCGGCCGCACTGGGAACAGCGGGGATTTCCGCCCCGCTCCGCCCCGGGGGGCAGCCCCGCGCTCCCATTGGTCCCGCAACTCTCCTTCCTTCGCAGCCATTGGCTGTCGGTGCTGCCCGTCACCGCCCAGGTGCTCCGCTGGGGGCAGGTGTGAGGGGGGAGCTGCGAGGTGGGAATGGGACGAGATGGAGAGGGGAGGAATGGGATGGGAACAGGGATTGGATTGGGGATGGGATGCGATTAGATGGAGCGGAACGGCGTGGAAGGGAGTGGGGTGGGAACAGGGATTAAAATGGGGAGGGGGGGATAGGAACAGGAATTAGAATAGGGATGGGATGGGAATAAAGATGGGGAAGGGGATGGGATCAGATGGAGTGGAATGGAGTCAGAAGGAATGGGATGGGAACAGGGATCGGAATGGGGATAAGAATAAAGATGGGATGGGAATACAGGTGGGATCGGAGATAGGATTGGGATGGCAATAGGGATGGAATGGGATGGAATGGGGCGGAATAGGGATACGGATGGGAATACAGACAGGCTGCATGGGGATGGAACGCACGTGGGGCTGGGCTGTGAGCCAGGCGGGGCACCGGGGACGAGGCCACGATCAGTCAGCGATCCCAGCCCAGCACAGCTGCCTTTCACAGTCCTTTAATGGCTGCGCCGGGTGAGCAGAGGGGCCGCGGGCCGCGTTGTGCCGTCGGACGGGCCCACGGCACACCGAGATGGGGACAGAGGAGCGCAGGGTGGGCACAGCTGCTTCCTCCCTTAGGGTTCTTTCTTAGAGCCCCGTCGGGCTCGGGATGCAGCGACCCCCGAGCGGCTCCCAGCGGGGCTGGAGAGCGGTGGGGACGGGCGCATCCGTGGTGGGCGGCACAGAGACGGAGCGCGACGGCACCGGGGCAGCAACGGCACAACGGCAGCGGCTCCCGCAGCCGCGCGGCCCTGCGGAGAAGCGGCGGCGGCACTCAGCGCATCTGCGCCGCGGGGACGGACCGACACCGAGCGGAGCTGCGGCGACGCCTCGCGCTGCTCACGGCGGAGCACGGCCGCGCTCCGGGCTGCCGCCGCGCCGGGACAACGGGCGGCACGGCGGGTCGGTCGCCACCGAGCTGTGCCGGCGGCCGCGAGCCTCGGGACGAGCTCAGATGGCCACGCAGCACGGGCGCTTTTCCGCCTGCGCTGGGGCAGCGCCGTCGGGGCTCTCGCTGCCGAGTGACACCGTGCTGCTTTGGCTGCTCCTCTGCTTCTGCTTCTGCACTTTGCTGAAGATCTCTGCGGAAACACAAAGCGGGGCCGCGTCTGCTGGGGGCGCCGGCACGGCTCGGTGCTCGGCAGGCGCAGCGCTGGGAGTCCCCAGCGACGACGTGGGGGATGGCGGCCGCTCTGCGGGGGGAAGCCGTTCTCCCTCCGGTTGCGTCCCCACGGCCGAGGCGGGGGACAGGGAGCACCCTCCAACTTCCCCTGCTTCCCTCGGCTTCTCTCTGGCCCCGCGAGGATCAGGGCTGGAAGCTCGTGGGGATGGCACAGCACGGCACGGCACAGCGCGGCACAGCATGGCACAGCAGGGCACAGCACAGCAGGGCACAGCAGGGCACAGCAGGGCACAGCAGGGCAGGGCACGGCACAGCAGGGCACAGCTCAGCGTACCCTGAGGTGCCCCTGCCCTACATTCCCATTCCTGGGGAGACGCTCCCAGCTGCCATTGCCCCCCTCTGCCCCACATCCCTGCGGGTTGCTCTGCAGAGCTGCAGACACTGAGTCAGGCAGCACATCCGGACCGGACCGTGGATTACAGGGGGACAAGGCGCCCGTGGTGCTGCCCGGGGCCCCGGCAATGGAACCAGAGCGGAACGCCCAGCACAAAGAGCCGGAAACCCAACCAGCCAGAAAGACAACACCGAAACCAGGCAGGGAGCTCAGGCGGGGCAGGGCGGAGGAGAGGCGCGGAGCATCCCCGGCACCCACCCTTCAGGACGGTCTCAAACGCCTGCTCGACGTTGGTGGAGTCCAGCGCCGACGTCTCAATGAAGAGCAGCCCGTTGTTCTCTGCAAGGACAGCGGTCCCTGAGACCCTGCGGACCCCACTGGGTTCCCTTTGGGGTCCCCACGTCGGGGTGGCACAACGCCGTACCTGCAAACATTTTCGCCTCCTCCGTGGGCACCTCCCGCGCCTGCGCCAGGTCGCTCTTGTTGCCCACCAGCATGACCACGATGCTGGCCTCGGCGTGGTCATAGAGCTCCTTCAGCCAGCGCTCCACCACGTCGTACGTCTGGTGCTTGGTGATGTCAAAGACGACCAGAGCGCCCACAGCCCCACGGTAGTACCTGCGGGAGCAGCCCATCTTTGCCCTGTGCCGCAGGCAGCCATGGAGCATCCTCGCAGGGATGTGAGCGTGGGGCAGCCATCCATGGGGAACCCACGGGGACGTGCATCCATGGGGCATTCGTTCATCCATAGGGAATCCATCCGTGGGGTACTCAATGGGGCGCCCGTCTATAAGACACCCATCCATCCATGGGGCACCCAATGGGACATCCATTCATGGGGCACCCACCCATCCATCCATGGGGCACTCGTTCATCCATACGGCACTCATCCATGGGGCACCCAATGGACACCCACCCATAGGGCACCCACCCATCTATAGGGCACCCACCCATCCATGGGACACTCATCCATCCATGGGACACTCATCCATCCATGGGGCACCCACTCATCCATGGGACACCCACCCATCCATGGGACACCCACCCATCCATGGGACACCCACCCATCCATGGGACACCCATCCATCCATGGGACACCCACCCATCCATGGGACACCCACCCATCCATGGGGCACCCACCCATCCATGGGGCACCCATCCATCTATAGGTCACCCACTCATCCATGGGACACCCATCCGTGGGGCACCCATCCACCTATAGAGCACCCCCATCTATAGGCCACCTACCCATCCGCCTACAGAGCACCCAACCATCTATAGGGCACCCACCCATCTATAGGCCATCCACCCACCCATGGGGCACCCACTGATCCACAGGGCACCCTCGGGTACCATCCCCCCTTACGCAGAGGTGATGGCGCGGTACCGCTCCAGCCCGGCCGTGTCCCAGATCTGTGCCTTCACCGCGGCGTCTCCCACCAGGATGGTGCGGGTGGAGAACTCCACGCCGATGGTGGTGCGGCTGTCGTGGTTGAACTCGTTGCGGGTGAAGCGGGACAGCAGGTTGGTTTTGCCCACGCCGGATTCCCCAATCAGAACCACTGAGGAGAGAAGAGGGATCCCACTGGATTCAAGTCAGCTCAGACAACTCTTCCCGGCCTCGACCAGACCACCGGCATCCCACCGCTGCAGCACTGTGGCACTGGGGCGTCCCCGCAGCCACAGGGTGCGCAGACACCCCTGGGAGCCTTACAGAAAAGGAAGAAAAAGGAGCAAAGCAGCCCCCTGCCCACGCTGCCCCTGCCCCCTGCGGTTCTCGAGCAGCCCAGAGATGGGCAGACAGACGGCTTCAGACCCAGCACAGTCGATCCTTAAGCACACGCAGTCCCCACCCCCATGCTGGGAGCTCTCAGCCCCTCTCGGGGGTCTCCATCAGCCCCCACGTTGCTCGGGGCCGATGTCCCGGGGGCCGATGTCCCGGCCGCAGGAGCGGGGTGAGGGTCCTGCGGAGCCATGGGGACATCGCTGCGGTGGCACCCAGTGCCCCGGGCTGCTGCTCCTCAGGGGATGAGCACAGAGCACAGGATGCCCCCGGCCGGCACTGCAGCAGGATGACTTCAGAGCCCGCTGCTCCCTGCGCCCAATCTGCTGCTGTGGCAGCTGCAGATGTGTGTGTCCCCATCTGCGTCCCTTCCCTGCCTGCTGACGGCTCAGGGTGGCTGAGGGTTCCCTGTACTTCCAGGCCACACCCTGACCTCCCCATCACCACCATGGGACACCAGGCAGCACCCCGACCCCACCAGCACTATGCAACACCAGGCAGCACCCCAATCCCACCACTATGCAACACCAGGCAGCACCCTGACCTCCCCACCAGCACTACGGGACACCAGGCAGCACCCCGACCCCACCACCAAGGGGCACCCCAACCCCACCACCATGGGACACCAGGCAGCACCCCAACCCCACTACCATGGGACACCCCAACTTCCCCCCACCTATGGGACATGGCTGAGGCCAGTGCCCCCCTCCATCCCAGGAACTCTGCAGGGCCACATCAGCCACAAGCACAGCCCTGGTCCCACCTTGCTCTGGGAACCCACAGACTGGAGAGGGCACTCCAGAGCCGGGGTCCCCCAGTCCTCCTGCCCCGTCCTTCTGGGAACCCCCTCACCTTTAAAGACGAAGTTGTAGTCCTCCTCGGCACTGCTCATAGCTCCCAGCTGCCACCCAGTTTCCTCCTTCCCTCTGCCAGAGGTTTCCTCCTTCTCTCTGCAGAGCACGGAGCGGGGCGGGCTGCAGGGAACACGGGGGGCAAAGTCTCCTTACTGCCAGGGTGTGAGCGGGGTCCCAGCGATGAGGGGGGTCCCAGCAGTGAGGGGGAGTCCCAGTGGCGAGTGCAGTCAGGGAGCGAAGGCGACGCAGGCGGCGTTGGTGGAGCAGGGAGGCCCAGGCTGGCTGACTCCAGGCGTGGGAGCGGCGGCGCAGGTTGGGCAGGTAATGTCACCCCTGGGACCGTCACGGGGCACCCGGAGGAGGAGCCGAGCCCGGTCCTGGCTGCCAAGGCCACGCGGCGCAGGGCAGGCTGGGGCAGCGGGGCCTGGGCTCAGCGCAGAGCTGGCCGGGCACCAACGGCCTTCCGCACCTCTGCTGGGAGTGACGGAACGTGGGGGCAGCGCGGGGCTCCCAGCAGCACCGCACCACAGACCCTCAGCCCTCAGCCCAGTTTGCAGGGCGCACGACCGGCCCCGTCCCACCCTCACACCCTCCATTGACCCGAGAGACACTCAGAAGGACACGAGCACCACACGTGGTTTTATTCCCCCTTCCCCGCCGCCCAGCAGCGCGGCCGGGCTCCCATCGTGGTTCCCCCCACGCAGGCGTTGCTCCTCAGCCGTGGCACCGCGGCTCCGTGCTCAGGATGCGGCTCAGGATGCGGCCACCTGCGTCAGCGGCTCCTCCAGGTACTGCACCAGTGCCTGCGCCTGCAGGCAGGGATGGGTGCTGAGGGGTGCTGAGCACACGGGGCCGCACCCCCAGCACCCACACACCGTGGGCAAACCCTCGTCCTGCCCCAACGCCATTTGGGATCCACGCAGACGGTTCTCGTTTTGATTTAAATTTCACCGCAGAGCCTCAAAAAAGTGCAGTTTTGTGGCTGAGCTGCAGTTGGGACACCTCAAAATCTGCACAGTGGAAGGAGGCATCCCCAGCACGGCCGCTTCCGCCCCGCTCCCATCCTCTTCCCCCCAGCATTCACCCCGTGGCTCTTTCACACCTCGCATGAATGCCGCCCCCTCCCCGTCTCCCACCCCACCCCCTCACCTTGGCTTTCAGCATCCCAAATCCGACCGTTTCCTTGGCATACATGCACAGCAGGAGGTTTGCCACGCGGGTGATGGCCACGCGCCCCTCCTGCCCAGAGAGAATCGCAGCATGGTTGGGTTGAAGGGACCGCAACGATCAGCCGCTTCCAACCCCATCCCATGGGCTGCCCGCCCCCCGCTCCAGCTGCTCAGAGCCCCCCAGCGGCCTCGTGCACCTCCAGGGATGGGGGACCCACAGCTCTGAGCACTTCCGGGGCCCTCCTCCTTTCATTCAGCCCCACACCACGTTCCCATCGCTCCCCTCCCGTCGGCTGAGCTCTCCCTGGAGCCCCTCCATCCCAGCCAGCCCCGCTGCCACAGCTCCAGTCTATCCGCCGTGGATGCGCTGCTCCAGGTGGGGCTCACAGCAGCAGAGCAGAGGGGGATGGCCTCTCTGTGCCCCACTGCCAGCCCCTGATGCAGCCTGGGGGCTTCAGGCTCCGAGCACACACTGCTCTCACATCGGGTTTCCATGCAGCTCCACAGTGACCCCCAG
Organism: Tetrao urogallus; assembly: GCF_951394365.1. Lineage (NCBI taxonomy): Eukaryota > Metazoa > Chordata > Aves > Galliformes > Phasianidae > Tetrao > Tetrao urogallus. The sequence continues at coordinate 1,207,408 of NC_136841.1, read as the reverse complement.
CTGGCTCCGAGTGGCCCCCAGTGTGCTCCATATGGGACCATCAGCAGGTTCCATGCAGGGCCCCCAGTGGGCCCCGAGGTGTTCACCGTGTAGGATGCCCAGCAGGCACCATCTGGGACCCCCAAGGGCTCCATGTGTCCCCCAGCAGGTTCCATGTGACCCCACTGGGCCCCATGTGGGACCCTCAGCAGGCTCCATGCAGGACCCCCAATGGGAACCCTGTGGGCTCCGAGGCATTCCCCAGCAGGCTCCATGCTGACTCCGCGTCCCCCAGCTGCCTTCATGCGGGACCCCCAGTAGGCTCTGTGTGCCCCCCAATGGGCGCCATGTGGGACCCTCAGCACATTCCACACAGGACCCCTAGCGGGACCCCACAGCACCAGGACGGCACTGAGCCCACTGGGGGTCACACGGAGCCTTCTGGGGGTCTCACAAGGTGCCTGCTGGGCATCCCACATGGAACCTGCTGGTGAACACCTCGAAGCCCTCTGGGGATCCCACAGAGCCTGCTGGGGGTCCTGCATGGAGCCCACCAGAGAACACATGGTGCCCACTGGGGGTCCTGCATGGAACCTGCTGGGTGTCCCACATGGAGCCCACTGGGGGTCACACAGAGCCTTCATGGAGCCTGCAGGGGGGGGGATACGGATCCCAACGGGGGAGACACACAGATCTCAATGGGGGTCCCATGGATCCCACCGGGGTCTCACATGAATCCTGCCGGGGGACACACACAGGGGTCCCACACGGATCCCAATGAGGGACCCACAGAGCCTGCAGGGAGTTCTGCATGGAGCCTGTCGGGGTCCCACACAGATATCAATGAGGGTCCCACATGGATCCTGCAGGGGACCCCACACAGATCCCAACGGGGACCCCACCCGGGTCCCGCCGTGCTCCCGCCCGGGTCCCGCCGTACCATGCAGTCCATGAGGATGAAGCGGAGGTTGTCCTCGTTGAAGGCGTGGTGCCCGTTCTTGTCGTACGCCACCCAGATGTTGCTGGCGATGGCCGCCGTCACGCGGGCGTCCGTGTCCCCATAACCCGAGTAGGCCAAGAGCGAGCCCTCGTTATTCAGCAGCCTGGAACAGACGGGCACCGCCGAGCTCCCGAACGAGCCCCCACCGAGCCCCCGAACGACGAGCTCGCTAACGGCCGCACGGTCACGCCTCGAGGTCCCCCCCCCGCCGCCCCCCGGCCCCGCTCACAGCGTGCTCTGGACGCCGCCGGTGTTGGCCTGGCTCAGCACCTGCGTCAGCGCTTTGGGCCGCAGCATGGCAGCCCGCGGGGCGCGGCGGGGCGCGGGGCGGTGCTCGGTGCAGGCCGCGGCCCTCGGCGGCTCGGCGTAGCGCGGGGCGAGGTTCCGTTCCGCGCTCCGTTCGGCGCTCCGTCACCTCTCGGTCCGCCGCGCCGCAAGGGGGCGCTCGGCGGCGACGCGGGCCGTGGCGGCGCTCCGTCCTCGCCTTTTTCTCTATCGGCCCGGGCTGGCGGGGCGGGCGGCGAAGATGGCGGAGCCGAGCGGCGGCGGCGGCGGGCCGGGCCCCGGCGGGCCGGAGCTGGGAGGTCCCGGCGGGGCCCTCATCCGCGTCACGGTGAAGACCCCCAAGGACAAGGAGGAGATCGTTATCGCGGACGGCGCCTCCGTGCGCGAGGTGGGGGCGGGACGGAGGATCGGGCCTAGGCCTTGGCGCTGAGAGGGGCCGGAGGGGAGCAGGGCCGGGGCCGGGGGTGGGCAATGGGAGGGGGCGGGGGGGCGGGCCGGGGGGGAGGAGGCTGAGAGTTGGAGGGGAGGAACTTCGGGGGGTGTGAGGAGCCGGGAAGCGGGGGGGGGCGGTGGAAGGTGAGGGGGCGGGGAGCGGCGCGGGGCCGGGGCGGAGAGGGGGGGGCGGCGGCCCGGGCCGGGGGCTGCGGGGGCTGCAGCTGCGTGACGGCAGGCGTTAGGTTGAGGGGGGGGCGGCCCGAGCCCGAGGCTGGGGGCCTAGGGTGGCTGGGCTGGGCTGCAGCTGCGTGACGGCGGGCCTTGGGCTGAGGCGGGGGCTGGGGGGCTGCCCGGGGCTGGGCTGCGCTACGTGACGGCGGGTGTTGGATTGTGGGGGAGGGTTTCAGCTGAGGGAGCTGTAACCTGTGGAAGGGTGAGAATGGGATGTTGTTGGGGCGGTCAGGAGGGGGTGTGGGGCAATGCTGGTGGAACGGGATGTGGGGGCCGGGAGGGTTCTGAAGGCTGGGGGAGGATGGGGGGCACGGCCCTGGGGCTGCGCTATTGTGAGTGGGTGTGATGTGGGGCAACAGATGGGCGTTGTGTGGTGGGGCTGTGTCTGGGGGGAGCTCCTTTTGGGACAGGAGATGCCTCAGGTCGGGGGAGATGATGGGGGAGGGACGTGGCCCTGGAGCCGTGCTGCTGGGAGCTGTGGGGTGCTGCAGGGGTGGGGGTGCTGTGGGGCGATGGACCGGCGGTGTGTGGTGGCAGAGGCCAGCAGCTCCTCCTTCCTTCCTTCCCTCCTTCCTTCCCTCCTTCCTTCCCTCCTTCCTTCCCTCCTTCCTTCCCTCCTTCTTGCTCCTCTTGAGCCTTCGGGGCAAAGGCAGGGTGAAGCAGAGAGAAGGGAACATCAGCCATGTGAGGGTTTGCTCCAGGCAGGGAGCTCCGCAGGGCGCTGTGCACCTGGAGGGCAGGAGGGGGCTGATGAGAAGCGCCGTGCAGGCGGCTGTGCCCACTGGTGCGAGGTGTCAGCGGTGTGGATCTTGGCTTTGTGTGCTGCGCTGTGTGCTTTGACGTGGGCTTTAGGACACAGGTCGTGGTGTGCCGGCGCTGCTGGGAGCTGGGCGGGAGCTGCGTGTTGTTTGTGGCCCTTCTGCTCCTTCCCAGCCCTCTGCTGTGAGTGTGCAGAGCAGGGGGTGAAGCTTTGTCAGATCACCTCAGCTCCAGCAGTTTGTCCTCCCAGGCCCAGTTTTTGGGGAGTTCTGGCGCCAGGACTGCGAGCTGCCCCAGGAAAGGCGTTTGCTCTTCTGGTCCTGACCTTCCCATGAGAATTTCTTGAAATCTGTGGCGTCCAAATGCAAAGGCTTTTTTTTTTCCTCACCTGCTGACTCGGGAATGCCCAGCTGAGCTGGCAGTGACAGCCTTACTGGCAGGTGCTGATCCCCCCCGTCACACAGCGCAGAGATGTCGGTGTTGGGTGGTGCGGATGCTCGCAGGAGAACAGTCGCAGGGACAGGAATTGGAGGAGCAGTTTAGTCCATTGGCTGATGAGGGACTGGGCCCTTTTCTGTCCTGTACGGAATCAGAGTTGGGCTTTCCTTGGGAAAAAATGAGATGAGCAGAAACGAACAAAGCTCAGGTGTCCGAGGACAAGCGGTGGGTTTGGGTCGGGCCTCAGGGCACGCGTGCTGTGGAAGCCTTCAGCTCATCCCCAGGTAACGGTTCGGGAGGTTTCTGCCCACGTTTTGAAGCAGTGCGGGGCTCCTCTTTGCTTTCTGCCCTCGGCAGCTGGAGCTGCACTGCTACCCGCACGGCTCCGTTCTGTTGGGGTGCTGAAGCCCTTTTGGTGCCCGCTGCCGTTTGCGCAGTGAACGTTGGGTGTCCGGAGCGTTACCTTCAGGTTCCTGCCTTCTTCTTCTGCCTGAAAAGTCCGCCTTTGTTTTTCAGTTCAAAGAAGAGATTTCCAGGCGGTTCAAAGCCAAACAGGATCAGCTGGTTCTGATCTTCGCTGGGAAGATCCTGAAGGACGGAGACACTCTGAATCAACACGGGATCAAAGACGGGCTGACCGTGCATTTGGTCATTAAGACTCCACAGAAGTAAGGAGCCGTTCGGCGTCGGGGGGCTGGGAGCGAGCGGGCGGTGAGAAGAGCGGCTGTGGCCCTGAGCTCTCCTCGCTGCGCAGCTCTGGTTTATCGCTTGGCCCAGCTTCTGTTGTGCACCTGTGGGGGGGAAGGCATCGTTAAGGCAATTAGCGTGGCTTTGTGTGCGCGGAGCCTTCGCCACTGGCAGCCTGGGCAGAAACCATTGGAACGTGGTTGTGTCCTGGATCTGATCGCGATGACTCACTGTTAGCAGAAATTACCTTCCCAGCAGCAATGCTGCAAGCACTGCCCAGGGTTCCTTTCACTTCCTGCTGTGCACCCCGGCCCTGCAGACTCCAAAGGTAACGAAGCGCTGTCCTGGCTTTTCGTTCTGTTCTCTGCCCGCCGTAGGGAATCGCAGAATCATAGAACCACCAAGGTTGGCAAAGACCTCAAAGCTCATCCAGTCCAACCGTTCACCCATTCCCAACAGCTCCCACTGAACCACGGCCCTCAACACAACATCCAGCCTTTCCTTGAACACCCGCAGGGTCGGTGACTCCACCGCCTCCCTGGGCAGTAAAGTTGATGAAAGGAGTCGTGCTTACTGGCAGTGCTCACTGAAGGCACTGCAGCCCCTCCTGTGCTCGGAGAAACCAACTGCTCGTTCTCCTGCTTCCTTCTTTGGTTAAGCTTCCCGTCCGCTTTGTCCTCTGCTCCTGCTTGGGGGTTTTCAACGTCGGTCAGATGGGTCTGGAAAACACCAAGGGACCTTCGGGTTTGGTGTTCAGAAGTCCTGGAATGCGTGTGGGAAGGGAAAGGGACGTGGAGAAGGGAATCCTCCTGGGTTTGGGAAAGAGGAAATGAGGTGCTCTTGGCTGTTTGGAGTGACAGAATGGCGTTCCTTAGTTGAGGTGAGTGAAGGGAATGTTGGGTTCTGCCTCGTTTGAAAGCTCTTCAGTGTTCTTGAGCCCAGGACTGTCACTGCACGACTGCAGCTGCCTCAGAGAACCATTTAAAAGCTCTTTTTAAAAGGCCTGTGAAAGTCCTGAGGGAGAGCTGTGATTATGAGGCACTGCTGGGGTTGGATAACTGAGCAAAGCCGATGCGCTGCATCGCTGCTCTGCGGCTGGCGGTGCTGCGTGCCTGGTGAAGGGAGCTGTGCTGAACTTGTGCTGGGATGAGAAATCTCCTTTGTGAGGGACGGCCAATAAATGTGAGAGGTGAATTCGTAGCCACTCGGACAGAAATACTCTGCCGCTCCACGGGATGCTCGCTGCTGTCTGCCTCCTGTTCTCTGCACTGTAAGGCAGGGACTTATTTGCCCCAGCGAGCACCATAGCATTCAGCACACAAGAGAAGCTGCAGCCAGGCCGGCTGCTGTTTGCCCCTTGTGGCAGCCCTGCTGTAACCTCCTGTGGTTTCTGCGGGAGCTGCAGGAGGATTTTCCCGTTCGGAGCAAACTCGTTGCTCAAGGATACGGCGAGGTAAAAGTTCGGTGTGGTTCAGGCCGGAGCTCAGCGAGAGCATGGCTGCTCCGTGTGGGTCGGCTGTTGTGCAGCAGGGTGGGAGGTGGCTCCCGGCAGATGGGAGGCAGCTGGGAGCCACGGCCGTGCATCCATACAGGTGGGAATGGGGATGGGAATGGGAGCGGCCCGGAGGAGCCGCCTGCCACCGCCCGGAGGGAAGCCTGCGCAGAGGACGCCGCTCCGCTCTCCCGAGTGCCGGAAGCGTAACGGCTCGTTTTGTTTCTTTGCAGGGTCCAAGATCCAACATCTGCTGCTTCTGCCCCCGGTGCTGCTTCTGCCCCCACCACAGCGTCCCCTTCTCCTGCTGCCCCATCTCAGCCTTCCACATCCAGCGGCGCCGCTCCGGACGCGGGGGGCGGCGGCCGACGGAGCAGCGGCTCGGGGGGTCTGGGAGGTCCTGGAGACGGAGGCCCCAACAGCGCCACGTCGATCCTTTGTAAGTGGGGCCCACGAGGAAGTCAGGGAAGAAGCGTTCCTGAGGTGTAGGTGGAGGAGTTGGGGCTTTTGGCCCTGTGGTTGTTTCTCCTGCTCACCTGAGTCGTTTGCCTGCTCAGGACCGCCCCCAAGCCCTCTGTGCAGGGGATCCCCCTGAGAGCCACCTGCTCGGGGTCGGGGCTCCCCCAGCTCCGTGTGGGCGCAGTTCAGCCCCTGAACGTCCTCTCCTTCCGCCACGGCCGTCGTTCCCTGACCCACAGCTCTCTCCTCCCTCCCGCGTTGTTCCCTCTGCAGCTGGCTTCGGTGGCATCACTGGGCTGGGCAACCTGGGCATGGGCTCTGCCAACTTCATGGAGCTCCAGCAGCAGATGCAGCGACAGCTGATGTCCAACCCAGAGATGCTCTCTCAGATCATGGAGAACCCCTTGGTGCAAAACATGATGTCGAACCCCGACCTCATGCGGCAGATGATCATGGCCAACCCGCAGATGCAGCAGCTGATGGAGCGAAATCCGGAGATCAGCCACATGCTGAACAACCCGGAGCTGATGAGGCAGGTGGGTCGGCGCGCCGCGACGGATCCGAGCGCTGCCACAGCTTTGTGGTGGCTCAGCTTCAGAGCTGCTCTAGCAGGGGGCGTGGGAATGCAGAACGGTGGATTGAAGGATCTCCTCCTTCTCCTTCCCACTGAAAACCCCTCGCAGACAGGCGGTGGTCTCAAGTGAAGTAAACAGCCATTACTCAGCCCGTGTGCGTGCGGCTCTTCCTCCCTGTCAGAGCTGCTGATCTATTGAGTGTTGGGCAGAAAAGGGCTCTTGGATCATTGCAGTGCGCCGCACACGAGGCCGCTGTGTTCTGATCCGTGCACGGGAGCAAAAGGAGTCACAGAGAAGTGAAGCTGCCCTGCATGTGTTCTGCTCTTCTCTTTTTCTGCTGGTGGATGAACACAGGCTGCGCAGCTGTGCTGTGGTACCAGCAAAATATTGCACTGGTGATGGGCCGGGGTCCTGCAGGGCTCTATTTTCTGCACAGCCCCAGAGGAGAGGTGGCCTTGCACCTTGGAGGACACGGGGAGGCAGCATGAGGGGAAACCGAGACTTGAGCGTTAGGCAGCCCTCAGCAGGGCTCTGCTGCTCCCAGGAGGACTGCTCTGCATGTGTTTCCGTGTGGCTGCTGAAGGAGCCCAGTTTCCATGCGCTTCCCATTATCTTGTTTTAATTTCAGCCGGGTCGGCCCTACGTGACATTGCAGAGCTGCAGGGCTCAATTGTGGATGTTTGGGATTTATGCAGCTCCCAGGATGTCTGGGTGCTCCTTGAGCAGGAGGGAGCCGTCAGGAGCCTGGAGCTGATGAACTGCTCGGTTTTCCTCCAGCAGGAAGATCCCAGCTCTTCCATCTCAGGGTTTTGAATGCAGTCCGCCTGCTTTGAGTGGGAACATGTGGCGGTTGGATGTTCGGATGTTCCGATACTGCTTAGAAGTCAGACAGTCCCACAGAGCTGAGTTGGGGCTGTAAAGGCAGAGAGCTGAGCGAGGTGGGAGGAGCCAGCATCGCCGGGCTCTCCTTGCTTGGATAAATGATCTCACTGCTCCCCGGCTGTGAAACGGGTTTAATTATCCTCTTCCTTCTGGAAGCTCAGAGTGAACTCTGAGTGCTCGGCTGGCAGCTCAGCATTGCGCTGCTGGGCTGCTCACAACCTCGGGGGGCACTTCGCTCTGCTGGGCGCACGCGGGCCCAGCCGTTCCACGTTCTCCTCTCTGGCAGACCATGGAGCTGGCTCGTAACCCCGCCATGATGCAGGAGATGATGAGGAACCAGGACCGTGCTTTGAGCAACCTCGAGAGCATTCCAGGAGGGTACAACGCCCTGCGCCGCATGTACACGGACATCCAGGAGCCCATGTTCAGCGCCGCCAGGGAGCAGGTATGGAGCACGGCTCTGCGGCACGGCTCTGCGGCACGGCTCTGCGGCACGGCTCTGCGGCACGGCTCTGCGGCACGGCTCTGCAGCACGGCTCTGCAGCACAACTCTGTGGCGCAGCTCTGCAGCACGGCTCTGCGGCGCAGCTCTGCGGCGCAGCTCTGCGGCGCAGCTCTGCGGCGCAGCTCTGCAGCACAGTTCTGCGGCGCAGCTCTGCAGCACAGTTCTGCAGCACAGTTCTGCGGCGCAGCATAGCGCGCTGAGAAGGGAAGCTGGTTGTTCCTTCTCCAGCCGCTGCTCCTGGTCCTCTCCCTCCGGAGGTGACGAACGCAGCTGGAAGGAGAGGCGGTGCGGTGCTGGCTGGCTGCTTTCATTGCAGGGGTTGGGGATGTGAGCGGGGAGCTGCTGCTGCTCCTTTGCTGTCCAAGTAGGCAGATGCCCAGGTGCCCAGATGCTGCAGCTCCGTTAGTGCGGTGGGGCTCTGTGTCAGCTCCAGCCTGACACCTTTGGGTCAGCTTTGGAGCACGGGAGGAGCGAGCAGGTCTGTCTGCGAGCTGTGCAGGCGTCCTCCAGGCTGACGCTCCCTGTGGGTTTGGCTGGATGCTGATGGCTCGTGGGTGTTTGGAAGCCCGGCCTGGGGCTCTGGCCATTTCTTGAGCTGGGGTTTCTCTGTGGCATCTTGCGGATCGCACACTTCTCAGGAGGCAAACTCTGGTGTGTGTTCAGCAATCTGAGCACGAGCGATTGCTTCCCGGCTCACACAGCGACGGGGTGAGTCCGGCTTTCCCCATTGGGCTGACTAATGAGGCTGTTTCTTCTCTCTCCCTTCCCCAGTTTGGCAACAACCCCTTCTCTTCCTTGACGGGGAGCTCCGAGAGCTCCAGCTCTCAGCCTTTGCGGACAGAAAACAGAGAGCCGTTACCGAACCCCTGGAGCCCCAGCCCCCCTGCTTCACAGAGCCAGGCGCCCAGCAGCGAAGGGAGCGCTGGCTCAGGAAGCACCCAGAGCACCCCGACCGTGTCCAACCCCTTTGGGCTCAATGCTGCTAGCTTTGGGGCAGGTACGTGACGAGAGGGACCGGGACGGTCCGGTGGCACCGAGCAGCCGGGCGTCGGTGGGGGCTTTGCTGCAGAACGGGGCTGCTGTGCAGGCAGGCGTTACTGCAGCTGCACCAGGGTTGGGTTATTTCCTGTGCGACTGGAGGAGCGCCGCTGTCCCTGCAGGCCTTGAGAGCTCGGCAGAGAGGGAAAGCGTTCCCTGTTGGCCCGTGGGTGAAGTAAAGGCGCTGTGGCACTGCTCTGCATTGCGCTGCAAGGAGTTTTCCTTTGTTTTCTCTTTCCTTCACCTTTGCAGGCATGTTTAACAGCCCGGAGATGCAAGGTCTCCTGCAGCAGATTTCAGAGAATCCTCAGCTGATGCAGAATATGATCTCTGCCCCTTACATGAGGAGCATGATGCAGACCCTTGCCCAGAACCCAGACTTTGCAGCACAGGTAACAGCTGTTGTATCTGCTATTCGTTATCAGGCAGGACTTGAGCACAGTGCTTGTGAGAACAGTCTGCTCCCATAGTCAGAGAGGTTTGTCTTGCAGAAAGCTGAGCCGAGTGAGTGTAAACAATTCTGTTCAGTTTCTCTGTAGCTCGAAGGCAGACACGACGGTGGGCCCTGTGTTTTAGTGGAGCCACTCACAGGAGGAGGGGGCTTTCAGGGGAGCACAGGGGTGGCCCTTCTCTTTGCCCGTGGGTCCTGTTCAACAACGCTGCCAGGAACTGAGCTGTCTTGTGTCAGTCTTTCAGTTCCCATAGGCAGGAAAACACGACGAGAGCCTGGGGAGAAAGTCAGGGACACGAGCGTCGTGTTCTTTGGGGCTCGGTTACGTGGAGCATTACAGCCGTGGGCAGCAATGCTCTGATCCTCTGTGTGCCGTCTCTTGCTAGATCATGGTAAATGTTCCCCTCTTTGCTGGGAACCCACAGCTTCAAGAACAGCTCCGCCTTCAGCTCCCAGTCTTCCTGCAGCAGGTAACAGCCCCTGTCTGGCCCTGGGGGGGGGGTTGGCGCAGGGGAAGGAGAGGGGGAGCTTGTTTGGGCACGGCAATGTAAATGAGGTAACCTAAATTACCTCAGGGTTGACTTGAAATGAGACGAGCTCAGCCGCGTGAAACCCCTGTGTGGACGCTCTCTCCCAGTAATGAGTTTACGAAAATTAGCCTGGCTAATTGCGCTTGAGCAGCTGGTTCACTCGAGTGGATCAAAACGGCTTTAATTGTGGAGGCACGCGTGCCCTGTCCTAATCTGATTCTCCTACTTCATGTGGGAGATGTGATGGAAGCTCTGGGAGTGTGCAGAGCCCGGTGCTGGAGGGGCGGGGAGGGGAGCCCAGCGCTGAGGCTGGCTGTGCTGCAGCGCCGTGCTGAGCTGCTCCGCCTGCGGCTGGTGAGCCCTGCCTGCAGCTCTGGCTGCTCAGCGCCGCCGTGTCTCTCCTTCGTTCCCAGATGCAGAACCCAGACTCCCTGTCCATTCTCACCAACCCCCGCGCCATGCAGGCGCTCCTCCAGATCCAGCAGGGACTCCAGACGCTGCAAACGGAGGCCCCAGGACTGGTGCCAAGGTAAGGAGCTCCTCGGGGCGCGATGCTGCGGGCAGGGCGTGCTGGAGGCCAGCAGGCAGCCTGGCGCCCGTGCACCCAGCAGATCTGCTCAGGAGCGCTGTGCGTGCGCCTGCAGGGCTCTGGGCTCCAGCTGATGGGCGCTTTCCGTTTGTTTGCATTTCATGGGGGGAGTCCTTGACCTTCTCTGTTTGGGGAAAAGATTTGGGAACCGTTTGGTCCCTCCTCTGAGTTTCGTTTGAGGTATTTAAGTGTCAGGGGGGCTCAGTTTTACTCTGAGGAATGTTTGAGATGCACGCCGTGGGGCTGGGTGGGTAAGTGAGGGCACGCTGTGCTGCCGGGTGCCCTCGGGCCCTCTGCTCTTTGTCCATGCACAGTCTCTGCTCAGTCTCTGCAGTCTTTTGGGGCTGTGCTGTGTTAGGATGGCTTGCTCCCAGCGGTGCTGTGGCTGGGATACGAGCACAGCCAGCCATGGAGCGTGACCAGCCTGGCCGAGCCTGCTGGCTCCCCGTGCTGCCTCGCCCTCACAAGGTAGGCAGGGGACAGCCAGAAGTGCCGGCTCGCCTCTGAGCAAACCCTGCCTTCCTCTGCAGCCTCGGCTCCTTTGGCATGCCTCGAATGCCCCCGTCCTCCACAGGAGGAAGCACAATCCCGGAGAACCCCGTTCCCTCCGCTTCGACGCCGGCCAGTGCCTCTCCAGCCGGGGGCAGTAACCCCCAGCAGCAGCTCATGCAGCAGATGATCCAGCTGCTGGCCGGAGGAAGCTCTCAAGTATGTAATCGTGGAGTCATAGGATGCCTTAGGGTGGAAGGGGTCTCAAAGATCATCCACTTCCTGAGCCCGCGCTCCGTCTGCTCAGGGTCTGTCCACAGCCTCTGGCACCTCCAGGGCTGGGGCACCCACAGCTCTGGGCAGCACGCAGTGCCCTCTGAGCAAAGAATTTCCACCTAACGTCTGAAGTCTCCCCTCCTTTACTTGAAAGCCTTGTCCTGTCCCCGTATGCCCATGCAGATCGCTCTCCCTCCGATTCATGAGCTCCCCGTAAGTCCTGGGTGCCCATTTTCGTGCTGGTGGGCTTCTCGGGGGCACCGCTGGGTGAGCTCGGCTTGTCCTGCTCCCACCCCCCCCAGGGCCGTGGTTCAGCAGCCGGCTCCCTTTGGCTCTGCTGCTTTCTGCCGAGTTTGCTTTGGTCCCAGGCCGGATTGGTTCTTGGGGCGTGAGACGCAGGGTGCCGGCCGTCCCAGTTGCCGCAGGCGTGGAGCGGCCCGTGCGCGGCGTGGCTGCTCTGCCGGAGCCGCTGAGATCCGGGGCGCTGGATCGCAGCGCTGAAGGCACTGAGGAATTGCAGCGCTGCCGCCGCTCCGCCTCCTGCCCGGATCTGCCGCCGCAGCTGAGTGCTTTGTCCTTTCCCTCTGCAGGCGCAGAGTCCCGAAGTGCGATTCCAACAGCAGCTGGAGCAGCTGAACGCCATGGGCTTCATTAACCGTGAGGCCAACCTGCAGGCGCTCATTGCCACGGGCGGGGACATCAACGCGGCCATTGAGAGACTGCTGGGCTCCCAGCCTTCCTAAGCTCCGTCCCGCCGCCCCGCAGATGTCAGCTCGCATCCATTCACACGCGCAGGGGATCTTTCAGGAAAGCCCGCCGTCATTTTCATATCTGACAGCTGTCCATGTATTTAAAACAAAAAAGATACAGCTTAACCCCGACCTTCCTACTAAGTTAAGATTTCATGTTGAAATGCTCTTTAACTGGCTTGTATGTGGATTCCAGTTCTCATCGTGGCCACAGAGACTTCAGATGTGTATTTTTCCTCAATATGCCCTCTGTTTCAGACACTCTTCTCTCTCTCTCTAGATGGTAGAGGCGATACTCCTAGTTATTTACCTGAATGATTGTGTTTTGAGTAGCTTGATTTTAACTGTACATGATTCCCTCCCTTCGCCCTCCTTTCAGGCAGATATTTAAAACTTGAGCCAAGTTTGCTTTCCGGTTCTTTCTCCCGGCATCTTCTTGGGGATAATAGAGCAAAAGAAAAATCGCAGCGACTTGGAAATTTCTGATGTCGTTTGTCTTAATAATTCCATGGGACGAATGGGGCCCTCGGCGCGCGGGGGGCTGCCGCCTCCTGCTCCAGGGCTGCCTGCGTGCAAACCACGCCTGGAGTGGGGTCTCTGCGCAGCTGGGATGGCGACGCGGAGCCCCGCGGCCTTCAGGGACGGGCTTTGCTGTCGTGGAAGCCGAGCTGAAGGCGCCGTGCGGAAGAAGGCGTTGCAGAGGCTGCTGCTGCCCCAGCGCTCCGCTCCTCGCGCGGCCGCGTCGCGTCTTCTGCTCTGCGGGTTCGGTATCTGTAAAAACGAGAGGAGATGGAAAGATCCGATCTCTCCACTCGAAAGCGTCGGTGTCCGCGTGCTTCCCAGCCTGGAGCCATCCTCATTTCCCCCCCCTCCCGTTGTGGTGCGTTTGAACCACGCTGCATTCCGTGGAGGACCAACCTTTCCCCAGGGTCTCCGGGGCCGTGTGGTTTGCAGACCAGGTTTATCAACGAGAAAACAACAACAAATAATAAATGCGCACAACCATCCGTCTCCCTGCGCTCCGTGTATCGTCCTTGATTGCCGCTGATTGAGTTTGCCTCGTTAACTCCCGATGAATCAATCTCTCACCCTGGGGCAGAGGGTGGGGGTCGGTGCAGCCCCTACCTCTCCAGCCCTCCTTCCCAGAATCACAGAAGGGCCAGGGTTGGGAGGGACCTCAAGGATCACGGATCTCCAACCCCCCCACCGCAGGCAGGGTCACCAACCTCCACGTTTAATACTAGACCAGGCTGCCTGGTCCTTCCCTTCACCACAGCAATCCCACATTTAATGCAATTCTTCCCTTTTTTCCGTAGGGGAGGATGGGGCAGGGAGGGAAGGGGAGAGGCGGCAGCAGCACTGCAGCTGCAAAACAAAGCGCATGGGGGGGGCTGAGCAGCACTGCAGCATGGAGCTGAGGTTGCAGGAGCTGGGGCAGCGCGTGGGGCCCGGCAGTTTGTCCCAGGCAGTGCTCATGGTTCCAGTCTTCCATTCCACGCTCTATTCTACCTCCTGGTGTCCTTGCAGCACAGTGCCAGCCCAGCCAGCGGCCCCTGCCTTCATCCCACGCTCTTCCTCGCTCGCCCTCTGGATGAGCTCTGCTCACTGACTCAGGAGAATGACTGATGAGCATAGGTGCCAAAATCACGATCTATCGCGGAGCTGTAGGGGCTGGAAGGGACCTCAGAGGTCACGGAGTCCAGCCCCTGCACAGCAGCTCCCTGCAGCAGGCTGCGCAGCTCGGCACGCAGGAAGCTCTGCGATGCCTGCAGAGAAGGAGAACCCGCGGCCTCCCTGGGCAGCTCAGCGCTGCGCCGCCCTCGCTGTGAAGGATCCCTTCCCATATCGGTGCAGACCTTCCCACGCTGCGCTTCGTGGCCGTTTCCCCCGTCCCGTCCCCACGGAGCGCTGAGAGGAGCCTGGCTGTGTCCCTTTGACAACCACACTCAAGAGATCTACAGACACTGATCCGATCACCTCCCAGCCTTCCTTTCTGGGGGCTGAAAGCCCCAGGTCGCTCAGCCTGTCCTCACGGGAGATGCTCCAGGCCCCGCATCACCTCTGCGCCCTCCGCTGCATCTCTGCAGGAGATCCCTGTCGTTTTGAATGGAGGAGTCCAGAATCAGTCCAGATCAGCACCAGAGCCCAGTGTGGAGGGTCCCAGAGGAACCAGTGTTCCAAACGTGGCCTCACCAGGGCAAAGCAGAGAGGGGGGGATCGCCTCCCCTGCCCTGCTGGCCACGCTCCCCTTCATGCTCTTAATGCCCCCAGGTCCCTCTGGCCTTCCTGGCCACCAGGGCACACTGCCCACAGCTGACCTGCCGCCCACCAGGAGCCCCAGGTCCCCCTCTGCAGAGCTCCTCTCCAGCAGCTCGACCCCAGTGCAGTTATTCCTCCCCGGCTGCAAGACTCTGCCCTTGCTCTTGTTAAACCCCATCTGGTTTCCTGCTGCCCAGCTCTCAGCCTGCCCACAGCTCATCGCTCAGCACTCAGCCCTCATTTTGGAGCATCCCACCAGTTTGGCTGCGGGTCCTTGGGTGACACCGATGGGGTGGTGGGAGATAAGGAGGATGGAGAGGAATGTCTCTGCCCATCGCATCCCATCCTACACCCGAGTGACACAGCTCGGCCTCGGATGGAGGCCCTGGCTGCTTCTCTCTTCCATTAAACTGTGTTTTTCCTGCTGAAGATCCCCTGTTAGAACAGAATGCCTTCCAACACGCCTTCCAGTCTGTCGCGCTGCATCCATAACCAGGCTGCTGCAGCTCTGCAAGGGAGAGCTCAGCGCGTAATGCAACGATGCAACAGCCCTGTTCCTACAAACGGGCCACTAGAAGGCACTGTGTGCCTGCCGCTTCAAATCAACGCACGGCCGATGGGGGGAAGGCGCTTCTCTTGAAGGCAACCACAGCGACAGCCAGAGGGGTTGATGGGGACACTGCACCAGAGGGGTTGATGGGGACATTGCACCAGAGGGGTTGATGGGGACATTGCAAAGTGCAGCGTCCGTTCATGGTGCAGATCGCTTTGGCAGGTTCGCACCGTGCTGAATTTGTGTTCCTCGTGTCTGCAATCCTCGCTCTTTCCATGAGCTGCAGCACCAAAAGCCCGTTTAGCACCTGCCTGAAATGCACGGACTGTTTCTGCCTTCTGAGCACACGGCGATGGCTGTGCCCGCATTGCCTTGGCGGCGGCAGTTACTGCGCATCCTGCATTACGTTTCCTTGAGTCAGAAAAGCGCTTCCATCGAGGAATCCTCACCATCTCCCAGTGGTTCCCCTGTCGCTCGGCCCAGCGGCGCAGCCAGCCTCCGTCAGTCACACTGCTGGCTCACAGGTGGCTCCGCGTTGCTGCTCTGTGAGTCTGGCAAATTGCTGCCTTCCTTCTCTTCCATCAGCAGGGCTCTCTGTCGAGAAACTTGGTGGCCATTTAAACCCAGGAATTCAGCGAACTCGCAGCCCATGGCGCGCAGCCCTCTGCTGTCGCTGTGGCATCTTATTATTGCGCAGCAAAGCTCCACCCTGCCGTGGAGGCCCCCACATCTCAGGCTCAGGAGCTGACAAATCCTCGCGAATCGCTGGGCTGTTCTCTGGGTGAGAGGTGGGTTGTGGTTTTGCAGTAGCAGCTTCCAGGATTTTCTGCACACAGTATCGGCCTTTACTGAACTCCTATGTGAAACAGTTGGTTTTCTTCCGCTAAGAAAGCTACTGAGCAGAGTAAAAAGTTAAAGATTTGGGGCGCTCTGAGTGGGGTAGAATTGAGCCAGGCAAAACATGAGGCAAATACAGAGGGTGGAGAGAGAGCCCAGCACGGGACGGCAGAACGTGTTGCTCATTCTTGGAATCATTGCTCTCCTAATCCGTGGAGAGCACAAATTACACCAAAGACACGACGTGTTGGTGACTGGGCTGACGTGGAGACGAATCGGAGCAGCGGCGCGGGGGAGACCGTGAGCCTGAGGCGCTCAGCCTCTGAGCAGCAGCAGAGCCGCACTGCGCCGCCTGGGGCCACGGGACGGACGGCGCCGACAGGCGCGACTCCTCCCTGCCAACCCTGCAGCCACGAATGAACACGGCTGCTGCCACCAACATCCCTAACCTGAAATCTGGGACTCGGATTTTTTCTCACGCCGGTTAACAGCGCCCAGGTTCGCTGAGGTTTTGCTCCCCGTGTCGGGGTTCTCCTACTCTCCTGCTGCAATCCGGAAGGCGAACGCCACGCACTCATTGCTTAACTTGGCCAGTGGGTTTGCTGCCACTGGCTGCGCCTTCAACAGTCCTATCAACTGCCCCCCAGCCTTGGGCCAAACTATCGCTCCTCCCATCCATCATTAAATCAGCAGGACTGGGCTGCTGTCCTTGGGTTCACATTCAGCGAACGATCCAAACTCCAAGAAGCGATCTGCTGCTTCTCTCATCCTTCCAACACCTCACAGGGCGCTGCTTCACCCGCCTCCTGCTTTTAACTTCCCTTCTATCGGCTGCATTTCGGCTCTGCCAGGCGTCCCCAACCCCGCACAGCTGGGTGAACCCGATTGAGATTTCTGTAACTTCTGGGGGTGCAACGCTGTTTTTCCCAGCTTGAAGCCAGACTGAAAGCTTCCGATCTGTTGTCTTGTTTTACCCTTACCCCTTTTTTTTCTGCATTTGACTGGTAAGACTTTTCCCGTTGGCCAGTAGCTCCTGCTGCTGTCCCAGCAGCCACCCGCGGCGGCAGCTCCCTGGCAGCCCGGCTCGGCCCGCTGACCCGCAGGCTTTGCCGTGAAATGGCGACAGCCGCTCCTCTGCCGCCGGGCCGCTCGCTCCTCCCACGCCGCTCGCAGCGCCGGTTGGGGCCGCCGGCTCCGGCCGCCTTCCGAGCGGCGTTTCGCAGGACTCGAGCGCTCTTTGGCTTCGGGTTTCGCGCTGATGCTCAGGAGAGCCGAACGCGGCCCCGACAGCCCAGCCTCCTGGCCGGCTCTGCAGCCTGTGCTTCCGTCGGCTGCTTTCATCTTTCCCACCCGGCCCCTCGCCTCGCAGTGCGAGCCATTGCTGATCTGCTCCATACGGCTCGCTGAGCTGCTGGCAGTCTGTGCGATAAAACGAGTTCCACAGTGGGAGGATGTTATTGCAGGAGCCACCAACCTCGGAGTCATCGGCAGCAGGGCTTTGGTTGCTTCTTGGGCTTCGTTGGTCCTGCAGGGAATGCTGCTGCTGCTGAAAAAGCACTCAAAGAATGGTAGAATGGCAGAACGGCAGAATGGCAGAATGGCAGAATGGCAGAAGGGCAGAAGGGCAGAACGGCAGAATCACAGAATGGCCGAGATTGGAAAAGGCCTTTGAGATCCGCCCAGCCCAACCATCCACCCGTCACCAATATTCTCACTAATCCTCGTCCCTCAGCACAAAATCCAGACGTTCCTTGAACACTCCGGGCTCGGTGACTCCATCGCTCCCCGGCAGCCCATTCCACTGCCTGACCTCTCCTGCTATTTCCTTTATCTCCTAATGTCCAGCCTGAAGCTCCCGAGCGCATCCGGAGCCCATTCCCTCCGGTCCCATCCCTGCTACACGAGAGCAGAGGCCGACCCCCCGCTCACTGCAGCCTCCCTTCAGGCAGTTATGGGGAGCAACCAGGTCTCCCCCGAGCCCCCCCTTCTCCAGGCTGAAAGCTGCGCTGGTTACAGCCAGCATAGAATGAAACCCTCCATTTCCGTGGCAGTTCTGAGAAGGATCCATCTGCCATTGTTGCCCTGGAAGGTTCCCTTCCTAACACCCTGCTCGTGCCCTGGTCCTGCCACCAGGTTCCTACATTGCTGGTAGCATCTGCTCCCTCTGTTTTATTGTGTTCCCTTAGGACCAATTTCCATAAAATACTAAAGGGCACCGCAGCGTGTTGTCTGCATACGCACCCATCTGTCATCTGCTTTTCTCCCTTCTAAATCACTGATTAGATTCCCGTCCTCTCTAAAATACTTTAATAGAATCACAGAACCACAGAATGGCGTGGGTTGAAAAGGCCAAACGGAGACAGGGGAGGCTGAGGTTGGATATAGGAGGAAGTTTTTCACACAGGTGGTGAGGCACTGTTACAGGCTGCCAAGGAGGCTGTGGATGCCCCAGCCCTGCAGGCATTCGAGGCCAGGCTGGATGTGGCTCTGGGCAGCCTGGGCTGCTGGTTGGCGACCTGCACACAGCAGGGGTTGGAACTGATGCTCGCTGTGCTCCTTTCAACCCGGGCCATTCTGTGAGTCTATGACTCCATGGGTCCCTACGGCGCCCTGCGGGTCCCTCCGAGTCTCGCTTTTTGCGCATGCGCACACCCGAAGGACCCGCGCACGCGCCCCTCTCCCTTGAGTAAAGGCGGCGCCGTGCGGAGCGTGCGCGGCGCATGCGCAGAGAGCGGCGCGGCCCGGCCGCGAGGGGAGCCGGACTGCCATGAGCGCGGCGGAGCCGCAGGGCGCCGGGCTGCGCTTTGCCGAGCGGGAGCTGAGGCGGCACGGATGGACGCGGGGGTGAGCGCCGGCCCGATCGCTCCCGCTGAAGCGGCGGGGCGCGGCGGCTGAAGGGTGTCTCTGTCCGCAGGCCGCGGGCTGGGGAAGCGGGAGGACGGCATCGCGCGGCCCATCCGCCCGAGCGTCAAGTGCGGCACCGCGGGGGTGAGCGCGGCCTTCAGACCCCCCCCAGCCCCCGGATCGGCCCGCCGCCGCTCCTCACCCCCGTCCTTCACCGCAGGTGGGGCACGACGCTGCCGAGCAGTTCTCCTTCCACTGGTGGGATCACGTCTTCAACGAGGCGGCGGCCAACATCGCCGTGCGGGACGGGCAGGTGCGGGGCGGGGGGGGGGGGAATCATTGCAGCCCTTCTGAGCGGTGCGGGCCCTCCGCAGAACCTCTGAGTGCTGCCTGGAGCCCCCCCTCCCCCCCCCCACTGCTATCCAGAGCTCACAGTGCCATCTGCAGCCCCTCGCTAACTGCCCAGTGCCACCTCCAGCCTCTCCCAGTGCCTCCAGTGCTGCCTGCAGACCCTGACATGCTCCCAGTGCCACCCAAAACTCCCCACAGCCCCCTGCTGCCATCTGCAGCCCCTCAATACCCCTGTTGCTGCCCCCTCCCCCCAGTACTGCCTTGAGCCCCTCCCAGTGCCCCCCCAGTACAGCCTGCAGGCCCCAAGCACGCTCCCAGTGTCCCTCCAGTACTGCCCAGAGCTCCCTGGTGCTGCCTGGAGCCTTTTAGCACAATCCCAGCGCTCCCCAGTATTGCCCAGAGCTCCTCCTGGTACCCCAGTACCGCCTGTACCTCCCCAGTGCCCCCCACTGCTGTCCTAGCGTGCTCCCGGTGCCCCCCAGTACTGCCTGTAGGATCCCAGTGCCCCCAGCATCGCCCAGGGCTGCCTAAACCATGGAATACAAAGCCATGTGCCCCCCCCAGTACTGTCTGGGTTCCCCCTGTGGCTTTCTGGAGCTCCCGGTGCCCCCTGTTGTGCCTAAACCCCTCCATAACAGTGCAGCGAGGCTCTGGGCTGTGACCAAGTGCTCCGTTCCTTCTCTCTGCCCCCTCCTCCCCCCCCAGGACGGGGTCTGCGTGGAGGCACGTTCAGAGCAGCGCTTTGGGCTCAGCACTAAGAAGCCCCACAAGGTCCCCCCCCCGGGCAGCACGCTGTATGGCCACTTCGTTAAGGTAACGACCCTGGAGCAGTGCTGCTTCCCAGCCTGCTGCTGCTTGCACCCTCTCCTGTTTCCATGCCCCCCTTCCTCCTTCTATTTCCATGCACCCCTTTTCGATGCCTCCAGTTCCACACCCGCCTTCTCCACGTTCCCCATTTCCATGCTTTCCCATCTCCCCTGTTTCCATGTCCCAGTTCTGTGCCCACCTTCCCCCTTCCACCTTTTTCACCTCACCATTTCCATGATCCCTTATCTCCCCTATTTCCATGCCCCTCAGTTCCACACTCGCCTTTTCCACCCCATTTCCATGCTCCCATATCCCCCCCGATTTCCACACCCTTGTTTCCAAGCTCCCCTCTCCCAATTTCCACGCCCCCTACTTCTGTACCCTTTTATTCCCACCCCCTGTTCCCCCATATCCGTGCTCCCAGTTCCACACGCACCTTTTCCATCCCACCATTTCCATGCCCCCTTTCCTTCCCATTTCCTCACCCCCATTTCCATGCCCTCCCATTTCCATTCTCCCATCCCCCTCCCTTTTCCACACCCGCCCCTTTCTGTGCTCCCTTATTCTCCCCTTTCCATTTTCCCCAGTTCCACACGCACCTTTTCCATCCCACCATTTCCATGCCCCCTATCCCTCCCATTTCCATGCTTCCACACCCTTCCATTTCCACACCCTCCCCTTTCCATGCCTCCCCATCCCCCCATTTCGATGCCTCTATTTCCACACCCACCTTTCCCATCCCGTTTCCACACTCCCTATCTCCCCCATTTCCACACCCCACCATTTCCACGCCCATTTCCACACTCTCCTTTCCCATTCCACCTTTTCCTCCCCTCTATTTCTTCACCCCCTGTCCCCCCCAATTTCACGCCCCTTTTTTCCATGCCTCTTTCCTCCCCTCTATTCTGACTCCCCCTACTCCCCCCCCCCAATTCTCCCCGCTCCCCTTTTCCACGCAGGCAGCCACGCTCACGGCCCATGGGGAGGAGCCCACCAAGCAGCCGGGGGGCTCCGAGAGCAGCGAGGAGGAAGAGGAGGACAAACTGGACCGCTCTTCGGCCCGGAGGCACTGTGACATTGAAGGGTGGGGGCAGCTGGGGGTCGTCCCACTGCCACCTCCCGCCTGGTGACGCTGTGTCCCCTCTGTCCCCGCAGGCTGACGGATGAGGAGCTGGTGCGGGTGTGCGGGGGCCGCACGGCACACAAGTGAGCGGTTGGTTTTGGGGTGGGGGTGTCAGTGTGCCCTGGGGGGCCCCTTCCCCACCGGGTCCCTGTTGTTGCAGAGGTGCGCGGCACGGGCTGACCATGAGCGCCAAGCTGGCGCGGCTGGAGCAGCAGGAGCGCGCCTTCCTGGCTGCCAGGCAGCACGGCGGGGGGGGGCAGCCCACAGACCCCCAGAGCAGCCCCCCGGCAGAGCTGAGGGACAGCAGGAAGAAGAAGAAGAAGAAGAAGAGAAGGGAACCGTTGGCGGATGGAACTGATGTGGAGGAGCTGCGGAGCCAGGAGGAGAACGGAGGAGAGGAGGAGAAAGAGGAGAGGAGAAAGAAGAAGAAAAAGAGGAGGAAGGAGAAGGGGGAGGAGGTGGTTGAGATGGAGGGACCTGCAGAGGACACCGGTGGGCCAGGGGAGGCTGAGCACCACCCTGAGGTGGGGAGGAAGAAGAAGAAGAAGAAGAGGCGGAGGGAGGCAGAATGAAAGCAGCCACCTGGCGGGGGGGGGTCCAGAACCCCCTGTGGTGCATTGGGTGCTCAGAGGGGCCTGGGGAGCGGTGCGCCCCATGGGAGCTGCCTGGAACCCAGCTCCCAGCCGGCCCTGAGGAGGGGACCAGTTTGCCGTCAGCCCATGGAGGAGCGGCGCGAGGGCAGAGCACTGTGAGGGCAGAGCCTGCACAGCACTGCGTTCACCAAAGGTTTTTTTGTTTTCTAATACATTTTTATTGCACCAAACAATCCTCAAGTGACGCAGCCCTTGGCGCCCGGCTCCGTACCTGGAAGCACCTCTGGTGGGGCTGCGACCACCCCAGCGCCGAGCCCTACGGCAGCTGCAGGACGCAGTCGGTGCCCGGGTACGGAGGGAGGTTGAGGCCGTACTTCTCCTGCAGCGCCGGGGGCACAAAGCGCCCCCCCAGGAAGTGGTAGCGCCCCGAGAAATGCGCGGCTGCCTTCTTGGGGGCCGTCAGGGAGATGAGCATGTCGGGCCTCAGCCCGTCCGCCCGCCCCTTCTCCACGTCCCAGCCTGCAACACAGCCCATGGTGGAGCGCACTGCCAATGCAGTGCCCCCCAGCAGCGGGTCTGTGCACTCACCTGAGGGGATGTCGATGCTGGCGATGGGCACCGTGACGCCCTGCAGGGTGCTGAGGATGCTCCCGAACGGCTCCCGCACCGCTCCCTTGAAGCTGAACCCAAAGATGGCATCCACCACCAGCCCATACAGCCCGTCGATGAGCGCGGCCTGCAGCAGGGGGGAGCAGCGTGGGGTGAGGGATGGCAACGGGATCCAGCAGCGGGGGGAGAGTGGATATGGGGTGAGGAATGGCAATGGGATCCAACAGTGGGAGGAGGGTGGATATGGGGTGAGGAATGGCAACGGGATCCAGCAGTGGGAGGAGGGTGGATATGGGGTGAGGGTGAATATATGGGGGGAGGAGCAGTAGGGTGATGAGCGCTGGCAGTAAGATGATCAGTACTGGGGAGGAGCAGTATGGAGTCAGGAGCAGTATGGGGTGAGGACCAGCAATGGGTAAGAAACCAATATAGGGTGCTGACCAGCAGTGGGGCAAGGACCAATATGGGGTGAGGATAACTGGGGCAAGAACCAGTAGGGTGGTGAGGACCAATATGGGGTAAGAAGCAGCAGGGGGCTGCGGGGCAGTACGGGATGAGGACCAACGGAATGAGGACCAGCAGAGGAGTGAGGATCAGCAGGGAGGTGAAGAGCAGTGCAGGGTGAGGACCAGAATGGGGTGGTGATGATGGCTGGCAGAGGGTGAGGAGCAGCGGGGTGGAGCGGAGCAGTGCTGGGTGAGGATCAACACGAGGTCAGGCCTGGCAGAGCGGGGGAGCAGCAGGGTGGCAAGGAGCAGAACGGGGTCGAGGATTGATATGGGGCGAGGATCGATATGGGGTGAGGCCTGGCAGGGGGGTGCAGCAGCATGGCTGAGGCCCAGCAGTGGGTCGTGAGGCTCGAGGCTCGCCTGCAGGACGCAGCCACGGCCCCAGGGCGTCTGCTCACCTCCGCCGGGAAGTCGGTGAGGAAGGGGATGTCCATCTTCTGGCACTGCGTGGTCAGCGCCTCGAAGAGCGGCTTGCTGGGCCGCTTGGGGTAGTGCACGGTGGGGTGGTAGCCCTGCGGGGACGGCGCTGCTCAGCACTGAGCTGGGGGGGCGCGGAGCCCTGAATGCAGCCCCCCTTCGGGGCACTCACAAACATTTTCAGGTGCCGGGCGCACACCAAACCGTCGCCGCCGTTGTTGCCCGGCCCACAGAGCACCAGCACGGCCGGGGGGCTGGTGGAGAAGGAGTCGGGGGGGTATGCCTGGAGGAAGGGGGGGCGCGTTGTGTTGGGCCGGGCGGTGGGGGGTCACCCCGCAGCCCCCCCCCCGCCGTGCTCCCACCTTGGCGATGGCGGTGGCGCAGCTCAGCCCCGCCAGCTCCATCAGTTGGTCCACGCTGAATTTATAGTCGGTGAAGAGCTCCTGGTCGATGGCCTGAGCCTCCTCCTGCCTGGGGGGCGGGGGGGACGTGAGACCCCGGTGCTGCGGGGTCACAGCGCTGCCCTCCGGCACCACAAAGCACGTGGGGTTGGGGGCGCTCTGCATCCCACAGCCCCCCTGCGCCTCCCACAGCGTGGCCCCACACCCCCCGTGCCCCCATATCCAAAGAAGCGCAGCCCCCCTCCCGTGCACCCCCTCTGTACACCCCCCTGTGCCCTCTGTACCCAGGAAAGCACCGCTCCCCCTGCACGCCCTATGCAGCCCCCGTACACCCCCCATATCCCCCCACTGCCCCATCACCCCCCATACCCACCCCCACTGCCCCATCCCTGAGCCAGCACGGCCCCACACCCCGTCGCCCCTGCACTTCCCTACAGTCCCCCCGGCTCCATATTCGAGGTACTGCGGACCCCTTTGCACCCCTTCGCACTCCCCCGTGCCTCCCCCGCTGCCCCGTACCCGAGGTCCCCCCGTACCGCCCTACCCCCCCTCCAATACCCCACCTCGCCCCATACCCGACCTACCGCGGACCCCCCCGTAGCCCCACCGTCCATCCCTGAGGAAGCCCCGTCCCCCCGCACCGTCTCGCCCTGCTCCCCCCATTCACCGCCCTTTACCCCACTCTGTCCCCCGCCCCCCCGTCCCGTACCCGAGGTACCGCGGCCTCCCCTCGCTCTGTCCGTGCATGGCGCGCTGCGGGGAGCGGCCCCAGCCCCACTCCGGACCCCAGACCCGCCTCGGGCAGCGGCCCCCCGCCGCCACCAGCAGCCCCAGCCCCCAGCCCAGCCCCCAACCCAGCCCCCAGCCCAGCCGTGTCCGCATGCGGCGTAGAGGAGCGGGGACGCGCACGGCGCACGCGCGGAGCGGAGCGGGCGGAGCTGCGGAGAACGGCGCGGTGCTGCCCTGCAGCGGTCGGGCGGTGCGGGGCTCCGCTGAGTTGTGCTGCGCTGCGTTGGATTGCACTGCGTTGTACTGCATCGCACATTGCTGTGCTGTGTTGCGCTGCATTACTTTGTGTTGCACTGCGTTGTGTTGTACTGCATTACTTTGTGTTGCACTGCGTTGCACTGCGTTGCACTGCATTGTGTTGTGCTGCATTACTTTGTGTTGCGCTGCGTTGCTTTGCATTGTGCTGCATTGCATTGTGTTGTATTGCGCTGTGCTTTGTTGCTCTGTGTTGCATTGCACTGCAATGTTGTGTTGCACTCCATTGCTTTGCATTGCGCTGTGCTGCGTTGCTGTGTTGCTGTGTTGCACGGTGTTGCACTCTGCTGTGCTGTGTTGCATTGCATTGCATTGCAGTATTGTTTTGTGTTGCATTGCTTTGCACTGCACTGTGCTGTGTTGCACTACTTTACACTGCATTGCTTTGCATTGCGCTGTGCTGTGTTGCACTGCACGGTGTTGCACTCTGTTGCACTATGCTGCACTGCTCTGTGTTGCACCGTGTTGTCATGCCTTGTGTTGCACCGTACTGCTGTGTGCTGCACTGTGTTGTGTTGCACTGCACGGTGTTGCACTCTGTTGCACTGTGCTGCACTGCTCTGTGTTGCACCGTGTTGTAATGCCTTGTGTTGCACCGTACTGCTGTGTGCTGCACTGTGTTGTGTTGCACTGCACTGTGTTGCACCACATTGCTCTGTGTTGTACCGCATTGTGTTGCATTGCTGTGTTGCATTGACCTGTGTTGCACTGTGTCGTGTTGCATTGTTCTGTTGCACCGCATTGTGCTGCATTGCTCAATGTTGCATTGCTCAATGTTGCATTGCTGTGTTGCATTGCTCTGTGTTATACCATGTTGCTCCATGTTGCACTGCATTGTGCTGCATTGCTCTGTGTTGCATTGCTCTGTGTTACACCATGTTTTGCTCTGTGTTGCACCGCATTGTATTGCATTGCTCTGTGTTGCACTGCACTGTGTTGCATTGCTCTGTGTTGCATCATGTTGTGTTGTATTGCTCTGTATTGCATTGCCCTGCACAGTTTTGCTCCATGTTGCATTGCTCCGTGTTGCATTGCTCCGTGTTGCATTGCTCCGTGTTGCATTGCCCTGTGTTGCATTGTCCTGTGTTGCATTGCTCTGTGTTGCATTGCCCTGCACCACTTTGCCTTGCACCATTTTCCCCTGCACCGCTTTGCTCTGTGTTGTGTTGCTCCGTGTTGCTCCATGTTGCTCCGTGTTGCATTGCTCTGTGTTGCTCCGTGTTGCATTGCTCCGTGTTGCATTGCTCTGTGTTGCTCCATGCTGCATTGTTCCATGCTGCATTGCTCTATGTTGCTCCATGCTGCATTGTTCCATGCTGCATTGCTCTGTGTTGCTCCGTGCTGCATTGCTCTGTGTTGCTCCGTGTTGCATTGCTCCGTGCTGCATTGCTCTGTGTTGCTCCGTGCTGCATTGCTCCATGCTGCATTGCTCTGCGTTGCTCCCTGCTCACCTCAGCGAAGCAGCACAGACGGAGACCCCTGAGACGAAGCCCCCTCCCGCCCCTTCCTGCTCCCACAGCACGCGGCGCGCAGCCCTGAGCCACCGCTCTGCTCCTGGGGCCTGGGGTGCACGGCTCCCCCCGCCCCTTCCTCTGCTCTGATTGGTCGGCGCTCGGCTGGCTGTGAGGCGGCGCTGCGCCCAGGTTGCCCAGAAGGCCAGCGGTGTTCTGCTTGACCGAGGGCTGACAAACCATTGACGGATGGTTGACCAACAGTTGACAAACAGTTGACCGGTGGTTGGGCAACGGCTGATCAGCGGCTGACTGATGGTCTGCCAACGGTTGACCAACAGTTGACCAATGGTTGACCAGTGTTTGGTTGGCCAGTGGTTGACCAACCGTTGATCAATATTTGGCCAATGGCTGACCAACAACTGACCAGTGGTTGGCCAATGGTTGACCAGCAATTGAGCAGTGGTTGGCCAATGGTTGATCAACAATTGACCAATGGTTGGCCAATGGTTGACCAGCAGTTGCCCAATGGCCAGCACTGTGCCCAGGTGGCCCAGAAGGCTTTTGGGATCCCAGCTGAGTCAGGCCTGTGTGGCCCCATGAGGGCCGGCTCTGCTGATAGGTAACAAAGGTGGGACAAGAGGAGCTGGGCTCTCAGTGCGGCTGGGCAGTCGGGCCGCACCTTGGGATCGTGTCTTCTCCCCGAAAGCAGTCACTGAAAACTGCCCAAGAAGGGGAAGGGGGTCACCGTCCCTGGAGACGTTCAGGCACCACAGAGATGTGGCACGTGGGGCTGTGGGTTGGGGGGCTGCGTTGGGGCTCTTGGGAATCCTTTCCAACCGTAATGATTCCACAGCTCCGTGAAAGCACCTTTATGAGCACATCTCACAGCACAAGAAAGCAGGCGGCTCCGTGCCGCGTCGGGTGCTGGAAGCGCAGCTCTGCTCCCTGCTCCTCCCGGCGCTCACAGGAGACTGCAGAGCTCAGACAGCACCGTGCAGCCCCCCCGGCCCCCCGGTCCGGCCCTGGTGCTGCGGGGGGAGTCCGGGGCTGTTTGCAGCGCTGTCACTGCGGGGATGCAGGGCGGGAGCGCGGGGGGCTGGCGGAGCTTTGGTGCTGGGGAAGCGCAGCGTTACGGTTTGCAGGAGGTTCCTCGTTGGATCGTTGTTTGGGGGGCTGGGGGGGATATTTTACTTCTGCCCTTCCCCCTCCCCCTCCGGTTCAAATTGCCCACCCCCATTTCTGGAAGGAAAATTTCTTTCCAGGGCTGTGCCCAGGCTGGGATGGACACAGCACTGCCCCGCACATGGGGGGCTCCATCCCCCACGGCAATAACCCCACACGCTCCGGCCCTGCACACCCCCTTACCTGACCCCACAGGCGGTGCCCCCGGCGCAGCTTCACCCCCATCCTGCCCTGCGTCCCGGAAGGACCTGCAGGGGATGCAGGAGGGAAGATTTACCGCACAGGTGATGCTGGGAGCGCCCCACAGAGGAGCACGGGGCAGAACCCTACTCACACCGTGCGGCCCCGTAGCTGCGTCCCACTGATGTGGGGCAGTGGGGAGCAGAGCTGCAGCGGGACGAGGTCCTGTGGGGCAGCAGCACAATGAAGGGGTGGCGTGGGGTCTGTGCACGACGTCCCCATCCACCAACCGCCCCCCTCGGTGCATGCAAGCACGGCTCAGGAGCACGCAGAGCTTTGCTGCTGTCCCTGTACCCCACCAGCCCCCCGATCCCAACCCTGTGATGGGGGGCTGCTCACCAGGGCCGGGTTGGGCCGCAGGCAGAGCTGCAGCTGGAGGGTGCGGGTCAGCCCAGTGACGATCCGCTCGCCATCTGCCCTGCGGGTGCCCTGTGCAGGAGACCCACTGACACCGAGCCCGTCCCCAGGGGACGGTGGGCGCACGCCAACGTGGGGTCCATCCCCGGGGTCCCCTGTACCTGGCAGCGGGGCAGCAGCCTCAGGGCCTCCTGGTAGTGCCCTACAGCCCTCTGGGGGTCCCCCAGGTGGAAGCGGGCAGCCCCCAGCCCCTCACACGCTTTGCACTGCCCCAGCACATCCCCTGCGGGCCAAAGGGTTGCATCGGTTCTGGCCGCACGGTGAAGCATCGCAGGGCCGCTGCGCAGCTCCGACACGTGGCACCGGGGTCTCCTGGGGCTGCCGCCCTTACCCGAGTCGCGGAAGGCCTGCAGGGCGTGCAGGTAGTTCTCCGCAGCGGCCTCGTGCTCCCCGAGCTGGCTGAAGGCGTATGCCAAGTTCCCAAAGCACTGCCCCTGCGCCCTCCGGTTCCCCGCAGCGCCTGCAATTCATTGCTGGGGGTTCATTTCCGTGCCGCCCCCCCCCCCAGAGCGAGGCTGTGACGCCATACCGTGCAGCGCTGCCGCTCGCCGGTGTGGGGCCAGGGCTGCAGCGAAGTGTTGCAGTGCATTGCGGGCAGCGCCCAGGTTCTGCAGCACTGCGGCCTCCCTGCTGCATCCCGGTGCTCTGCAGCACGCAGCGAGCGCGCGCTCAAAGCTCTCTGCGGCCAGCGGGAAGATGCGCAGCTGGGAGTAGCCAAGGCCGATGTCGTTGTAGAGCTTCCCTGGGGGGCACAGAGAAGCGTTGGGTCAGGGTCTGCACCCATGCGATGGGAGCAGAGGGATGGGTCAGGGTCTGCATCCATGGGATGGGAGCAGAGGGATGGGTCAGGGTCTGCATCCATGGGATGGGAGCAGAGGGATGGGTCAGGGTCTGCATCCATGGGATGGGAGCAGAGGGGTGAGTTGGGGTCTGCATCCATGGGATGGGAGCAGAGGGGTGGGTCGGGGTCTGCATCCATGCGATGGGAGCAGAGGGGTGAGTTGGGGTCTGCATCCATGGGATGGGAGCAGAGGGGTGGGTCGGGGTCTGCATCCATGCGATGGGTCCTGGTGCGGCATTACCCTGCAGGGTCGGGTCTGTGATGCTGTCACAAAGCGCCCGGCACCGGGCGAGGGTCCCCGCGACTTCTGCAGCCCCGAATCGCCCGCTCTGCAGCATGGAGCCGCTCGCTCTGCTCAGCGCCACGGCGGCCGCCTCGGGGCAGCGGACCCCCTCGTAGCCCCGCGCCGCCTCCAGGAAGCAGCGGGCCGCTCTCCCGGGCTCCCGCATGCCCAGGTAGCAGCAGCCCATCGCCGCGCTGCTCCCCGCCCCGTCCGAATCCCGCAGAGCCTCCGGGAAATCCCGCAGCCCTTCGTGAGCCGCAGCGACGTCGAAACGGAGCCCCTCCGGCCGTTCCCCGTCCGAGGGTCGGGATTTGAGGAGGAATTTCAGCCCCTTCCCGGGCTTCCCGGCCTCCACGTAGGCGGCCCCCAGGCGGAAGGCGCAATCCCTGCGCAGCCGTGGGGTGGGGGTGCGCAGCGAGAGCCCCACCGCCCTCCTGAAGCAGCCCAGTGCCCCCCGCGTGTCCCCCAGCCCCAGCGCCCGGCACCCGGCCCGCGTCAGCCCCTCGATTTCGGCCACTCGCCCCGCTCCGTCGTCCCCGTCCTCCCCGTCCTCCCCGTCGCCTCCCTCCCCCGAAATGGGTTTCTCCTTCCCTTTCCTCCGGCGTTTCCTCCCGGGGGCTGCGGGGGCCGGGGGGGTCGTGGGCTCCTCGGAAGCCATGGGCAGAGCTGAGCCGGCGGCTGTGGGGGGAGCACGGGGGGGTCTGCCTGGAGACGAGCATAGGGACGCAGGGCCATTAAGGTGAGAAGACAGCCGTACAACTGAGTCCAGCCATCAGCCCATCACCGCCCGTAGCACCACTCGCAGATCATGGAATCGCTCCGGTTGGGAAAGACCCCCAGGGTCTCCCCATCCAGCCCCCTCCGCTCGCCCCCCCGCACCCAGTCATGGGATCGTTCTGTCTGGAAATACCCCCGACATTGCCACCCGTCGGCCCATGGGCACCCTTCCCACTCATGGAGCCATTAGGGCTGGAAAAGACCCCCACCCCGTTCTCCCACCCCCCCCCTAAGCACGTCCCTGTGTTCCCCATCTCCGCGGTGCCTGAACTCTCCCAGGAACAGCGACACCCCTCCCAAAATGGAGCAGTTCCAACCACCTTTCTTCCCGAAGGCAAACGGACCCCAGCACCCGACCCGAACCCCCGGCGCAACGTGAGTC
This sequence comes from Tetrao urogallus, assembly GCF_951394365.1. Classification (NCBI taxonomy): domain Eukaryota; kingdom Metazoa; phylum Chordata; class Aves; order Galliformes; family Phasianidae; genus Tetrao; species Tetrao urogallus. Next base: position 1,177,636 of record NC_136841.1, on the reverse strand, counting down.
CAATTTGCTGCCAGAACGGGAGCAGAGCCGCCTCCCCCCCGGAGGTGCCCGAGGCCGGGGGCTGTGAGCAGCGGATGGAGCCGCGGCTGTTCCCTCTCGTAGCGGTGCGGCGGGACGCGGCGGCTGCTCGGCGTCCCCCCCCCCCCAGCCCCAAGCACCCCCTCTGCTTCTCCCTGTGCCATTTACTCACGGATTTGGGGAGGGGGCGATCGTGGCTGCCGTGCCCCCCTCTCTCCCCTCCCAGGGAAGGGTCCCAGGAGCGACCCCAACCCCGCAGCCTCCGGGCGGCGGTGAGAGCCGTGTTCGTGCGCGCTCCCAGGAGGGCTCCCCTGGCGATGGCCCCGGTGGCTCCGGTTACCGATCGTCACCGTGCCGCGGTGAGCGGCTCCAGCGGCTGCGCTGCTGCCACGGCCCGGCTGCGGGAGCGGGGCTGAGCGGCTCTGATGCCCGTCCAGCAGCACCAAGCGTTAGGAAGGCGGTCAGGAAGGCTCGGAGGTGTTTCGGAAGGCTGGGCGGACAGGAGCTGCAGTCTTTTTGCCCATAACCGAAAGCATCCGCCTCACCTCCGTGATTACGAACTACTTCACCCGGATATGGGGCGCGCATTGCTGTGAATCATGGCCTGATCTGTTATACTGTTAAAATCGTGAGAGCAGCTGAGCACCAACGATGGGAGCAATGTGGGGTCACAGGTTAGGGGTGGAGTTTGGGACATAGAACAGGCGTAGAATATCATTATATGTTCATTATATATAATATATTCGTTATATATAATATATCATTATCATTATAAATCATTATAATATTCATGATATATAATGAAGTTCTAGGATTAATTGTAAGGAAGGAGTTCTGCCCCCTTCTCGACCGAATAAAACATGCCTGCCCTACAGCGACTTTGTGCTCATAGAGTTTGTTCCGCAAGCCACTGGAAAAGCCTCATCTACAGGATAGGTGATGAAAACTATCAGAGGCCCCCCAAAAGAACCACGGCAGCGGAGACCGTGAAATAAAAACTCGTACCTTGTTCTAATGCAGAAACAGCACCGGATTCCCGCAGGATGCGGCGGCGTCGGGAAGGTCGTGAGCCCGAGCCGCGATGGGAACGGAGCGCAATTCCTCCTTTGGCCAGCAGGGGGCGCGCGCCGCAGGCTGCCATAGAGAATCAACTCGGCTGCTCTCACGGGGGGTCGGCGGACGGAAATCTTCGGTTCGGAGCTGCGATGGGCGGCACAGCGGGGACAGCGACACTGCTGTGATGTGACACTGCTGGGATGTGACACTGCTGTGATGTGACATTGCTGTGATGTGACACTGCTGCGATGTGACACAGCTGTGATGTGACACTGCTGTGATGTGACACTGCTGCGATGTGACACAGCTGTGATGGTGACAGAGCTGTAATGGTGACATTGCTGTGATGTGACACTGCTGTGATGTGACACTGCTGTGATGTGACACTGCTGCGATGTGACACAGCTGTGATGGTGACAGAGCTGTAATGGTGACACTGCTGTGATGTGACATTGCTGTGATGTGACACTGCTGTGATGTGACACTGCTGTGATGGTGACACTGCTGTGATGTGACATTGCTGTGATGTGACATTGCTGTGATGTGACACTGCTGCGATGTGACACTGCTGCGATGTGACACTGCTGTGATGTGACACAGCTGTGATGTGACACTGCTGTGATGTGACACTGCTGCGATGTGACACAGCTGTGATGTGACACTGCTGTGATGTGACACTGCTGCGATGTGACACAGCTGTGATGTGACACTGCTGTGATGTGACACTGCTGAGATGTGACAATGCTGCGATGTGACACAGCTGTGATGGTGACACTGCTGTGATGTGACATTGCTGGGATGTGACACTGCTGTGATGGTGACACTGCTGTGATGTGACATTGCTGGGATGTGACACTGCTGCAATGGTGACACTGCTGCGATGTGACACTGCTGTGATGGTGACACTGCTGTGATGTGACACTGCTGCGATGTGACACAGCTGTGATGGTGACACTGCTGTGATGTGACATTGCTGTGATGTGACACTGCTGTGATGTGACACTGCTGTGATGGTGACACTGCTGTGATGTGACACTGCTGTGATGTGACACTGCTGCGATGTGACACAGCTGTGATGGTGACAGAGCTGTAATGGTGACACTGCTGTGATGTGACATTGCTGTGATGTGACACTGCTGCGATGTGACACTGCTGTGATGTGACACAGCTGTGATGTGACACTGCTGTGATGTGACACTGCTGCGATGTGACACAGCTGTGATGTGACACTGCTGTGATGTGACACTGCTGCGATGTGACACTGCTGTGATGTGACACTGCTGTGATGTGACAATGCTGCGATGTGACACAGCTGTGATGGTGACACTGCTGTGATGTGACATTGCTGTGATGTGACACAGCTGTGATGTGACACTGCTGTGATGTGACACTGCTGTGATGGTGACAGAGCTGTAATGGTGACAGAGCTGTAATGGTGACACAGCTGTGATGTGACACTGCTGTGATGGTGACAGAGCTGTGATGTGACACTGCTGTGATGGTGACACTGCTGTGATGTGACACTGCTGTGATGGTGACACTGCTGTGATGGTGACAGAGCTGTGATGTGACACTGCTGTGATGTGACACAGCTGTGATGTGACACTGCTGTGATGGTGACACTGCTGTGATGTGACACTGCTGTGATGTGACACTGCTGTGATGGTGACACTGCTGTGATGTGACACTGCTGTGATGGTGACAGAGCTGTGATGGTGACACTGCTGTGATGTGACACTGCTGTGATGGTGACACTGCTGTGATGGTGACAGAGCTGTAATGGTGACACAGCTGTGATGTGACACAGCTGTGATGTGACACTGCTGTGATGGTGACACTGCTGTGATGTGACACTGCTGTGATGTGACATTGCTGTGATGTGACACTGCTGCGATGTGACACTGCTGCGATGTGACACAGCTGTGATGTGACACTGCTGTGATGTGACACTGCTGCGATGTGACACAGCTGTGATGTGACACTGCTGTGATGTGACACTGCTGAGATGTGACAATGCTGCGATGTGACACAGCTGTGATGGTGACACTGCTGTGATGTGACATTGCTGTGATGGTGACACTGCTGTGATGTGACACTGCTGTGATGTGACACTGCTGCGATGTGACACAGCTGTGATGGTGACAGAGCTGTAATGGTGACACTGCTGTGATGTGACATTGCTGTGATGTGACACTGCTGTGATGTGACACTGCTGTGATGGTGACACTGCTGTGATGTGACACTGCTGTGATGTGACATTGCTGTGATGTGACACTGCTGCGATGTGACACTGCTGCGATGTGACACTGCTGTGATGTGACACAGCTGTGATGTGACACTGCTGTGATGTGACACTGCTGCGATGTGACACAGCTGTGATGTGACACTGCTGTGATGGTGACACTGCTGCGATGTGACACTGCTGTGATGTGACACTGCTGTGATGTGACAATGCTGCGATGTGACACAGCTGTGATGGTGACACTGCTGTGATGTGACATTGCTGGGATGTGACACTGCTGTGATGGTGACACTGCTGCGATGTGACACTGCTGTGATGTGACACAGCTGTGATGTGACACTGCTGTGATGTGACACTGCTGTGATGTGACACTGCTGCGATGTGACACAGCTGTGATGGTGACACTGCTGTGATGTGACATTGCTGTGATGTGACACAGCTGTGATGTGACACTGCTGTGATGTGACACTGCTGTGATGGTGACAGAGCTGTAATGGTGACAGAGCTGTAATGGTGACACTGCTGTGATGTGACACTGCTGTGATGGTGACAGAGCTGTGATGGTGACACTGCTGTGATGTGACACTGCTGTGATGGTGACACTGCTGCGATGGTGACAGAGCTGTGATGGTGACACTGCTGTGATGGTGACAGAGCTGTAATGGTGACACAGCTGTGATGTGACACAGCTGTGATGTGACACTGCTGTGATGGTGACAGAGCTGTGATGGTGACACTGCTGTGATGGTGACAGAGCTGTGATGTGACACTGCTGTGATGTGACACTGCTGTGATGGTGACAGAGCTGTGATGGTGACACTGCTGTGATGTGACATTGCTGTGATGTGACACTGCTGTGATGGTGACAGAGCTGTGATGGTGACACTGCTGTGATGGTGACAGAGCTGTAATGGTGACACTGCTGTGATGTGACATTGCTGGGATGTGACACTGCTGTGATGTGACACTGCTGTGATGTGACACTGCTGTGCTGTGACATTGCTGGGATGTGACACTGCTGTGATGTGACACTGCTGTGATGGTGACAGAGCTGTGATGTGACACTGCTGCGATGTGACACTGCTGTGATGTGACACTGCTGTGATGGTGACACTGCTGCGATGTGACACTGCTGTGATGTGACACTGCTGTGATGTGACACTGCTGTGATGGTGACACAGCTGTGATGTGACACTGCTGCGATGTGACACTGCTGTGATGTGACACTGCTGTGATGGTGACACTGCTGCGATGTGACACTGCTGTGATGGTGACACTGCTGTGATGGTGACACAGCTGTGATGTGACACTGCTGTGATGTGACACTGCTGTGATGGTGACACAGCTGTGATGTGACACTGCTGCGATGTGACACTGCTGCGATGTGACACTGCTGTGATGGTGACACTGCTGTGATGTGACACTGCTGCGATGTGACACTGCTGTGATGGTGACATTGCTGTGATGTGACACTGCTGTGATGGTGACACTGCTGTGATGGTGACACAGCTGTGATGTGACACTGCTGCGATGGTGACACTGCTGCGATGTGACACTGCTGTGATGTGACACTGCTGCGATGGTGACACAGCTGTGATGTGACACTGCTGTGATGGTGACAGAGCTGCGATGTGACACTGCTGTGATGGTGACATTGCTGTGATGGTGACACTGCTGCGATGTGACACTGCTGCGATGTGACACTGCTGTGATGGTGACACTGCTGTGATGTGACACTGCTGTGATGGTGACACTGCTGTGATGGTGACACAGCTGTGATGTGACACTGCTGTGATGTGACACTGCTGTGATGGTGACACAGCTGTGATGTGACACTGCTGCGATGTGACACTGCTGCGATGTGACACAGCTGTGATGTGACACTGCTGCGATGGTGACACTGCTGCGATGTGACACTGCTGTGATGGTGACACTGCTGTGATGGTGACACTGCTGTGATGTGACACTGCTGTGATGGTGACACTGCTGCGATGTGACACTGCTGTGATGGTGACACTGCTGTGATGGTGACACAGCTGTGATGTGACACTGCTGTGATGTGACACTGCTGTGATGGTGACACAGCTGTGATGTGACACTGCTGCGATGTGACACTGCTGCGATGTGACACTGCTGTGATGTGACACTGCTGTGATGGTGACACTGCTGTGATGTGACACTGCTGCGATGTGACACTGCTGTGATGGTGACACTGCTGTGATGTGACACTGCTGTGATGGTGACACAGCTGTGATGGTGACACTGCTGTGATGTGACACTGCTGTGATGGTGACACTGCTGTGATGGTGACACAGCTGTGATGTGACACTGCTGCGATGGTGACACTGCTGCGATGTGACACTGCTGTGATGTGACACTGCTGTGATGGTGACACTGCTGTGATGGTGACACAGCTGTGATGGTGACACTGCTGCGATGTGACACTGCTGTGATGGTGACACTGCTGTGATGTGACACTGCTGTGATGGTGACACAGCTGTGATGGTGACACTGCTGTGATGTGACACTGCTGTGATGGTGACACTGCTGTGATGGTGACACAGCTGTGATGGTGACACTGCTGTGATGTGACACTGCTGTGATGGTGACACTGCTGTGATGGTGACATTGCTGTACCGGGTACCACAGCTGCGGGATCCCCCCAGCAGCGCCCACGCTGCGCCCCATTGACTCCAGCAGCACGAACTACAACTCCCAGCAGCCCCCGCGCGGCTCCACGTGACTGCTGTCCTCTGCGTCACGTGACCCCCGGCGGGAGATTCAAATCTCGGCCATGGACGGAGCGGAACGGCCGCAATGTGAGCGGGGAGCGGGGAGCGGGGAGCGGATGCTTTGGGCCGTTGGGATTTGCGAGCTGCTGTGTTTGGGGCTGGGGGGCGTTTGGGGTTGTTTTGTGTCCGGGGGCGTGGGGGGTTGTTTGGGGCTGCGGGTGCTGCGGGTGCTGCGGGTGCTGCGGGTGCTGCGGGTGCTGCGGGTGCTGCGGGTGCTGCGGGTGCTGCGGGTGCTGCGGGTGCTGCGGGTGCTGCGGGTGCTGCGGGTGCTGCGGGTGCTGCGGGTGCTGCGGGTGCTGCTGCCCCCGCTTGGGAAGGTCCCCCATCCCTGTGGCGCCATGGAGACCCCGAAATCATCGCCTCGCTGTCCTGTCCCCCCCATTCCAAGCCCCAGATGCGGGCTCAGGGTCGTGGGGGAGGAAATGGGGCAGGGGGTCTCCATGGCACCGCCACCGCGATACCTCGGTGCTTCCCCCACCCTCGGGGGAGAACGGGCTGGGGGCGACGTGGGGGGGGGCGACGTGGGGGGGGGTGACGTGGGGGTCCCTGCTGCAGGGGAGCGTCCCAGCGCGGAGCAGATGGACGAGCAGCGGCGGCAGAACGTCGCCTACCAATACCTGTGCCGCCTGGAGGAGGCCAAGCGGTGAGGCACCCCCTCCCCCAGCTCCCAAACACCCCCAGCTTGGGGGGGGGGGGGGGTCCGGCGTCAGAGAGGAGAGAAGGCACGGGCTGAGTGAGAGTTGTAGGGTTCCTTTGGAGGGAGGAGGTTGGGGGGGGCTGCCCTTCCCCGTGAGCACAAATGGGGGGGGGGGAGGTGGAGCTCGGTGCCACCCCTCTGTGAGCCCCCCCTTCCCCTCAACCCCAGCTGGATGGAGACCTGCCTGGGTGAGGAGCTGCCCCCCCCCACCGAGCTGGAGGAGAACCTGCGCAATGGCGTGCTGCTGGCCAGGCTGGGCCACCGCTTCGCCCCTGACGCCGTCCCTCCTGCGAGGATCTACGACCCCCAGCAGACGCGCTATAGGGTGAGGGGGGGGGCGCACGGGGGGCCAGGTCCTATAGGGCGACCTTCAGGTGGCAGCTCAAAGCCTCCCTGGAGCTTATAAGAGCAGATGGGGGTTGGGGGTCCTCTCAGCCTCACGGGTCCATCGCCTTTAGGACTGCAGGTGGGAACGAACCCTGAGAGTTGGGCTGTCCTTGGGGGGCCCGGGGGGGGGTGGTGGTATTTGGGGGTGGTGGGGGTGCTATTTGTGGTGGGTGTCACCCCGGCCCGTCTGCTCCTTGTGCAGGTGAGCGGGCTGCAGTTCCGGCACACAGACAACATCAACCACTGGCGCTGTGCCTTGAGCCGCCTCGGGCTGCCCTCGGTGAGGCCCCCCCTCCCTGGGTATCCCCCAATGTTTTCCCCCCCCCTCCTGGATGTCCCCCGCCGTGTCCTCCTCATCCCTGGATCCCTTTTGCTGTTTCTCCCCCACTGTGTTCCCCCCATCCCTGGGTCTCCCTCACTGTGTCCCCCTCACCTTGTCCCTGGGTATCCCCCCCCTCTGCTGCATCCTCCCCCCCAAAACGTTCCTGGGTCCCCTCTGGAGACCCTCCCCCCCACTCCCTCTTCCCTGTGTGCCCCTCACTTGGTCCTTGTCCCTGGGTCCCCTCCACCATGTCACCCCCCTCCCCTAACAGTGTCCCTGTCTGTGTCATCCCCCCTCCCCCCCTCTATCAACTGTGTCCCTGACTCTGGGTCCCCCCACTCCACCTTCCTGCCCCCCCAGGTGTTCTTGTCCCAGGTTCCCCTTCAATGTGTCCCCCACCCCCTTTCCCTGCATCCCCCCCTCTGGTGTGGCTGTGTCCCCCTTCCACCCCCGCCCCCCAAGCTGTATCCCAGTCCCTGGCCCCCCCCCACTGTTCCCCCATCTCTGGGTCCTAGCGGATGCCCCCATGGGGGCTGTGTGTGTTTTGGGGTTGGGGGGGCAGCGCAAGGGCTGCAGTGAGGATTCATCCCTCTGCCCCCCCTCCCCCTCACATTGGACCCATCTCGATTCTGTCCCCCCTCCTGCTCCCCCCTCAAATGGCTGCTGGGTGGCACTGGATGACCTCAGATCTTCCACCCGGAGACCACCGACATCTACGACAAGAAGAACATGCCCAGGGCGGTGTACTGCCTGCACGCGCTCAGGTTGGGGGGTCCCACTCCCATCCCCACCCCCCCGGCTGCGTCACTGCAGGACGGGCGCCTCTCCCTGCTGTCCCTGCTGGTGGGGCCGCCCCACTCGGGGGCTGTGGGGCTGCAGCCCCCCCTCCTGTCCCAGCAGTGGGGTGGGAGCTGACGCTGCGCTCCGTCCCGCAGTCTGTACCTCTTCAAGCTGGGGTTGGCCCCGCAGATCCAGGACCTGTCTGGGAAGGTGGACTTCACCGGTACGGCCCTGCGCGGGGGCTGCGGCTCTGGGTCCCTCTGGGGGGATGGATGGGGGTGGGACTGGGGGGAGGGGGGTCCTGGTGCTGGGGGCCGAGCGGTGCCATCTCCCCTGCTGCTCCAGAGGAGGAGATCAGCGACGCGGGGCGGGAGCTGGAGAAGCTGGGGCTGCAGCTGCCCGCGTTCGGCCGCATCAAGGGCATCCTGGCCGATGAACTCTCGCTGGATGAGGCAGCAGGTGATGGGGGGGGGGGGGGGGGGGGGGGAAGCATCCCTCTGCCACCCCCCGACCCAGATGTGGGGCTGCCCTGGGGGGTCTCGGCGGATGGGCGACCTCACGGGTCTCCTTTGCGCGCTGCCCGCAGTGCACGCGGCCGTGCTGGCCATCAACGTGGCGGTGCAGCGCGGGGACGCGGCGCAGACCATGGAGGCGCTGCTCCACCCCGGGGCGATGCTGCGGGGGCTGCGCACGGCGCTGGCGGCCGCTTACCAGGATGTGCTGCGCGGGGCTCAGAGGGAGAAGGGCGGCCGCAGGGAGTGGGTGAGAAATGGGGGACTGGGGGGTGAGGGAGGCGCTCAGCTCCTGCAGGGCCGGGGGAAATCGGTGAGAAATGGGGGGGGGGGGGGGGGTTGGGGTCTTTTTTTCTTTACTCTTTGGGATGTGGGTTGGGAAGCGAGCGGGGGATGCAGGACGGTGACAGCGGCACCCGCAGGTCCCAGAGGAGGGGGAGGACATCTACACCTGCTGCCTGACGCAGGAAGAGATCCAGGGCAGCATCAGCAGGGCCAACGGTGAGCCGTGCGCCCGCTCTCCTTCGTGGGGGGGCTGTGGCCCCACCAGGCGTTTCCATGGAGAGATGTCAGCTTTGTTTGGTGCGGGGTTCGCTCTGAGCCCTGCTGTGCCCCCCCTGCAGTGCACGCGGCTCTGGAGGAGGTGGACGACGCTGTGCAGAGAGGGGATGCGCTGCTGCTGCACCGCGCGCTGCAGGACCCTGCGCTGAGCCTCCCGCGCCTCCAGCGGGACGACCTGCAGCTCTGCCTGGAGCAGCTCCGTGTGCAGCGGCAGCAGAAGGCTCTGGTGGGGGCTCGGAGCGGCGGTGCCCCCGTTGGGGGGCTCTGGGTGGAGTTGCGGGGGTCCCAATGCTTTCTGCATCCATAGGAGCTGGGCTACGTGGAGCTGCTGGAGGAGGAGGAGGTGGCCGTGGGCATCCAGGTGGCCAACGAGAGGGGAGAGGAGGAGCGAGCCAGTGAGTGGGCATGGGGGGGGGATGTGGGGCTGGAGGGGGGGGATCCTACAGCTAGGATGGGGAACGGGGGATGTGGGGTTGTATGGGTGGGGGTCTGCAGTAGGAGGTCAGGGTAGGGGAGCTCTGGATCCTAGGAAAGGAGGGATGTGGGGCGGTGTGAACTGGGGGGCCTCTGGGGGACCTGATCTTATAGATGAGGGTGGCCGAGGGAGAAGGAGGGAGGGGTTGGGAGTGTGTGGGGGGCCGGGAAGGAGGGGCGGGGGAGCGCGGAATCCAGAGGGGCTGCAATGGGGCGCAGCTCCGCGCGGCTCCTCAGCCCCATCCCCGCTCTCTCCGGCAGCGCTGCGGGCTGTGAGCGCCATCAACGCGGCCATCCGGCGGGGGATCCCGGCCGCCACGCTGCAGGCGCTGCTGGAGCCGTCGGCGCAGCTCCCAGCCGCGCTCCCCCACGCTGCCGCGCTCTACCAACAGCAGCTGGCGCTGCTGCAGCGCCAGCACCCGAGGGTGGGGGTCGCGGGGCGGCGTGGGGCGGGAAGGGGGGGGGGGGCCCGCGGGGGCTCAGGGTGCGTTTGTGCCCCGCGCAGGGCGAGCTGCTGCACGAGGAGCTGTTTGTGGCCGTGGAGATGCTCTCGGCCGTGGCGTTGGTGAACAGAGCTCTGGACGCCGGGAACCCCGAGGAGCTCTGGGCTGCGCTGCTCAGCCCTGCGCTGGGGCTGTCGGGTGTGGAGGAGGAGAACGCGCGGCGGTGAGGGATGGGGGGTGGGTGAGGGGGTCTCTGGGGGGCTGGGGGGTGGGGAAGGTTGGTTCCACAGCTCCTCTCTCTGCTTGCCTGGGAAGGGAGGAGGCTGGCTGGGCGGTGGGCTTCCCTGCCTCCCATCATCGATTCTTTATAATTGGAAAAGCCCTCTTGGATCGTCCACTCCAAACCCCCTGTTCCCCCACTGCCCCCACACAGAACCCTTCAGGGTGGCGAAGACCTTCCCCCAAACGATCCAGCCCCCCCACAGTGCGCTCAGAGTTCCTCAGGGTGGAAAAGCCCCCAGAGGTCACCTCCAGCTGTAAATCCAGCCGTGCTCATTAAGGCTGATGGCAGCTCGGAGATCATTCCGTGCCCCTCGTGGAGCTGTTAAGGTTGGAGGTCTCCACGTCCAGCAGCCGGCCCGTGGCCCCCTGTGCCCGCTCACCCGCGGCATCGCTCAGCTTGGAGGAGACCTCCGAGTCCATCCCCACCCCATCCCCGCTCAACCGCCCCCAGGCAGCAGCCCGACTCTGCCCATTTCTGGGGTCGGTAAGCTTGCAAAGACCCCCGAGGTCACCCAGTCCGACCGCGGCCCCTCGCTCTGCCCTGCCCCGCGTTCCCCCCCGCCCCCCGCAGGTACTTCGACTCCTTGCTGCAGCTGAAGGACCGACGCAGGAAAGCCGGGGCGGAGTTCCTGAGCTGGACCGACATCCAGGACGGCGTGAACGCCACCAACTCCTCGGTGCGAGACGAGAACGACCGTGAGTCGCGCCACGCCGCGTCCCTCCGGGAGGGGGCAGGGAGCCCGGCGGCGCTACGCGGGGCCCCACAGCCTCCCATCCCGCAGGGCTGCTGGCGGTGCGGCGCATCAACGCGGCGCTGCGGCTCGCGGACCCGCGGAAGACCTTGGCGGCGTTGCTGCTGCCCGCGGCCGCTCTGCCCGACGTGCTTCCGCCCAACGCCCCGCGCTACCACCGCGTCCTCGGCCGCGCGCGGGCGGCCAAAGCCCAGGTGCGGGGCGGGGACGCGAAGGGCGGGCCGGGGGCTGCGGGCCGGGGGCTGCCCGGCTGGCTGGACGCCGACCCCCCTCCCCGACACTTCAGGCCACCGGGGACGGCGGAGCTGAGCTGTGGTGGGAGGAGATCGAGCGCGGGGTGCGTGCGGCCAACGAGGAGACGGCGGCGGCGAGGCGCAGTGAGTGGGGCTGCGCCGGGCAGCTCTGCACCCTGTCCCCCCCGGTCCCTCCACCCATTTCTGCTCTTCTCCTTCCTGAGACCCTGATCTTTGATCCGCCCTATGCTCCCTCTTCACCAGGACCCCCATCTCTGCACTCCTCCTCCCCCAGCCCCATCTCTGTAATCCCAATCCCTGAGTCCCTCCTCTGTCCCCCCGAGCCCCCCGTCTCTCCACCCCGCATTCCCTCTCCCTCAGCCCCTCATCTCTGCGCTCCCCCTCCCCGACTCCCCCCCGCCCTTCCTCACCCCACCCCCGTTCCCGCAGTGGCTCTGGGCACAGCCGCCATCAACCAGGCCATCAGGGAAGGGCGGGCGGCGCAGACGCTGCGGGTGCTGCGGAACCCGGACGTGGGGCTGCGCGGTGTGCGGGACGCCTGTGCCGCGGGGTACCAGGAGCAGCTGCAGGCGCTGGCGGCCACCAAGAGGCCAACAGGTACAGCGCAGGGATGGGAGCCCCCAGTCCTGTCCGGGGAGGATGCTCAGCCCTGGTAGCACAGCGGCCATATGCGGGTTGCAGGGAGCACCAAACCCCGCTGGGTGCGGCACCGCCTGCGGGACGGCTCCGAGTTTTACCTGAGCCTGCAGAGCTTCGAGGGCAGCTGGGAGCGGCCGGGCGATGGGGAGCTGTGTGCCACGCACCTGAGCCGGGAGGAGATCCAGGTATGGGGCAAGCAGGGCAGCGGGGCCGGGTCAGTGCTGCGCAGAGCCGTGGGGGCGCCGGCCCTGCGGTGCCTGAGGCCGGGGGGGGAATGGGGGCAGTGGGCAGCCTGAGCTGGGGGGCAGGGAGGTCCCCACCAACCCAGCTGTGAGCCCGAGGTTCTGCGCTCTGTAGGATCCCTTTCAACCCAGCCGTGCTCTGATTCCATGCCCATAGGATCCCTTCCAACCCAGCTGTGCTGTGATTCCCTGGTCTGCAAGGACCCCTTCCAGCCCAGCAATGCCGTGGTTCCAATGCTCTGTAGGGCAGCTCCCAGCCCCGCTGTGCTGCGGTGCCGTTTCCTGATCTCTGGGGTCTCTCAACCCAACCGTTCCGCCCTTCCATTCAGGTCCGTAGGGTCTGCAGGGCTCCATCGAAATGCTGAGGTGTGCAGAAACGCCTGCAGCCTTCTCAGCACGTGGCCTGGTGCTGCAATGAGCTGCAAAAAGGACATGAAAGTTCTTAGCAAAGCGCCCTAGAAAACTTGGGAAAAAAATCAGGAGTTGTTGTGAGTTGTGAGAAACTGCTCTGAGGAGTTACTTTTTTATGGAGGAAAAAAACCAAGCAACTCTTTCTTACCAACTTGTTGGTATAAATGGGCAAGGAGGAGTTTTCCTTTAATTTCTTGGATTTTTTCCATTGCACATTTTGAATTTTGTGCCCTCTGAGCATTTGGCCGAAATGGAAGCCAAGCAGGCAGGGCGGATTCTGGTTACATCGCAGCGACGTTCAGACCCCGGTCTGGCCTTGAGGTGCCGAGGTTCTCTTTGGTTTTACGGCCTTCGGTTCAATGCCAGAAGGGACCGCGGCCCCTGGTCTGTGCACCTCCGAACTGCTGCCCGCTCCTTGTGGCGGCACCCGCTGCTGCCTCGAGGGGCCTCGCTTAGGGCTGCTGAAAGGTCCCTACGTCCTGCGGCAAAACATCTGCGCCCAGCTTTAACGTAGACTTTGGTGGATCCTGGTTTAGATGTGGCACTGAGGGACGTGGTTGGGTCGGTGTGGGGCTGAGGGCTGGGCAGGGCAGTGTGGGGGAGGGGTACTGGGGGGGCTGGGAGATGATGGGGGGTTGGCAATGGAGTGGGCAGCACTGGACTGCGTGATGCTGGGGGGTTGGTGCTGGGTTGGTGTTGGAATGGGGGGCGTTGGGGGGGTTAACACTGGGGGGTTGGAGTTGGATTGGTGATGGGTGATGGGGGGTTGGCGTTGGGTTGGCGGTGGACTGGGGGATGTTGGGGGGTTGGTGTTGGACTGGATGAAACTGGGGGAGCTGGTGTTGGGTTGGCGTTGGACTGGGTGACGTTTGGGGGGGTTGGGTGACACTGGGGGTCTGGCATTGAGTTGGCATTGCAGTGGGTGGTGTTGGGGGGGCTGGCGTTGGGCTGGGTGACACTGGGGGGGCTGGTATTAGGATGGCATTGCACTGGGTGACATTTGGGGGCATTGGCATTGCACTGGGTGACGTTTGAGGGGGTTGGCGTTGGCTGGGTGACACTGGGGGGACTGGCATTGGTTGGCATTGCACTGGATGACGTTTGGGGGGGCTGGCGTTGGGCTGGGTGACAATGGGGGGGCTGGTATTAGGATGGCATTGCACTGGGTGACGTTTGAGGGGGTTGGCGTTGGCTGGGTGACACTGGGGGGCTGGCATTGGTTGGCATTGCACTGGATGACGTTTGGGGGGGCTGGCGTTGGGTGGCACGGGGAATTGCTCCCAGCCTGGACGACTGTACAGGAGGTGCTGGTGCCGCTGCGCTCACCCAACACTTGGTGTCCCTGCAGTCCATCGTCACCCAAGTGAGCGCAGCCCACGACCGGCAGCTCCTGTGGGTGTCCAACGAGGCGGCCGTGCTGCAGCTGCAGGCCCTCCTGCGCGGCTTCCTGGCACGGCGGCGATTCGCGGCCCTGCGGCGGCAGCAGAAGGCAGCTGTGAGGATCCAGGTGGGCAGCGCAGCCGGGTCGGTTTCTTCTCGGGGTAACGAGGACGGAGGTCTGGCCTCGCGTGGCAACAGGGGAGGGTCAGGTTTGGGTCTGGGAGCAGATCTGGAAGATGGGTCGTGTCAGTCCGGTTGCCGGGGGTTACCATCCCTGGAGGTGTTCAGAGCTGCAGAGAAGCGGCGCTGAGGGACGTGGAGGTGGGGATCGGTTGGGGTCGGACGTGGTGATGAGGGATGTGGATTTTGGGCACGGAGGTGGGGATCGGTTGGGGTCGGACGCGGTGATCTTGGAGGACTCCTCCAAGCGGGGTGACTCCAGCAGTGGCTGCGGTGGGGGTGGCCGGGCGGTGGGCTGGGGTTTTGTGGATCTTCCCCCAGCCATCGTGATTCAATGATGGCACCGTGGGCTGGCGGTGGCACTGGGTGACGCTGGAGGTCCCTTCTGAGCTCAGCGACTCTCTGGGTGCACGGCGTGGGGATGGTTGATGGTTGGCCTCGATGACCTTGGGGTTCTTTTTTAACCTTAATTATTTAATCGCTCTATAACTGAGCGCAGTGGGGATGAGTCGATGCTTGGCCTCGATGACCATGGAGATCTATTCCAGCCTTAATTACTTAACGATTCTACAACTGAGCGCGGTGGGGATGGGCCGATGGTCGGACTTGTTGGAGGCAACGTCTAAGATCATCAAGTCCAACCGCCAACCCGTCCCACCGTGCCCACAAACGGGGGTCTTTTCCAACAGCAGTAGCTCTGCAGGGGTAGGAGCGGGGCCGCCGGGACGGGTTGTGGTCGCCAGGATGGCCGTGACCACGGTGGTCTCTTCCAACCTCAGCCGTTCTCTGGCTCTCCCCCCAGGCTTGCTGGAGGGGCTACCGGCAGCGCAAGGCTTACCTGCAGCGCCTGCGCTTCCTGCGAGCCCACGTGGACGCCGTGATCAAGGTTGGCCTCCTCTGCCTTCACCCCCTGCTCCTCCGTGTCGCCAGCGATGAGCGCGGCGTCCTTCCCTGCTTTGTGCTGCTGGGGGGAGCGGTGCAGCTGGGCGGCACTGGGGGGCTGTGCCCCCAGCGTGGGGTGACATGGTGCCCCCGGTATGGGGTGACCCAGTGTTCCCAGTATGGGGTGACATGGTGACCCAGTGCTCCCAGTATGGGGTGAGCCAGTGCTCCCAGTATGGCGCACAGAGACACAGTGCTTCCCAGTATTGGGCGCAGGGACTCAGCGCCTCTGAGCACAGTGTGACCCAGTGCTCCCAGCACAGGGCGCAGGGACGCGGTGCTTCCAGTATTGGCCCCAAAGACCCAGAGCTTCCCAGCATGGCTGGAGGTACGCAGTGCTCCCGGTCTGGGCCGACCCAGCGCTCCCAGTAGCAAGCCCAGAGACTCAGCCTTGACCCTGGGGTGCCGGAGGGTTTGGGTGTGTGCTCCCAGTATGGGGCGCAGGGACCCAGTGCTCCCAGTATAGTGACCGAGTGCTTCCCAATGATTTCCCAGTGTGGGGCAGGGGCACCCAGCGCTCCCGGTGCTCCCAGGATGAGAGCAGTGCCTCGGTGCTCCCAGCTCCCTGCCCTCTGTGCGTCGGGCCGTGCTGCTCCTGTGGTCCCACCCCAGCTCTGCGCTCCCTGCTGGGCTCTGAGCGGCCGCACCGTGCAGAAGCAGAGCTGTTCCTCCTTCTCCCACCCCCCACGGCTGCCCCATGTCTGTCCCCTCCCTCCCCCCCCCACTGGTTCTGAAGGAGCGTCTCCCCCCAGATCCAAGCGGCTGTGAGGATGTGGAGGGCTCGGAAAAGGTACCAGGAGAGGCTGCGCCACTTCAGGAAGAACGTGAGCGATGGATGGGGCTGAAGCCCGTCCTGCTGTGGGTGCTGCACCCCGCAGCCCCTGGAGGAGCCCTGCGGAGGGAGGAGGGTGGTGGTGGGCGAAGGAAGTTATGGCAGCGCGGGGTGGTGTGCGCTGCGATGGGCAGGGAGAGGAAAATGCTCCAAAAACCCAACGGAGGCTTTGAGGTCTCTGATGGAGGGAGGGTCTGGGGGGGGAAGGCTGTGGGCACACAGTGCAGGGATGGAGCTGACAGCTGGAAGGGCTGAGGGGGGATCCCTGAGAGACCCTGGGGTCTGGGTGCCACCACCGTGGGGTCTGGGTGCCACCAAAGGGTCACATCCTGATACTCTTGTTGGTGTTGGCAGCTCGGAGCTGTCATTAAGATCCAGGCTTTTGTGAGAGCTAACAAAGCCCGCGGGGACTACAGGATGCTGGGTGAGTGCGGCTGGGGGTGGGGGGGGGTGGGTGTGTGCTCCCAGTATGGGGCGCAGGGACCCAGCGCTCCCAGTACAGGGCACAGGAACACAGTGCCTTCCCAGTAAGGACTGTCCCTGCCCACTCCCAGTAAGGGGTTTCCCAGCGCTCCCAGTAAGGGCTGTCCCAGTGCTCCCAGTAGGGGCGGTCCCAGTGCTCCCAGTCCCTGCCCGCTCCCACCTGGGGCTGTACGCCGATGCTGCTGTGCCGCTGCAGTCCATGAGCACAGCCCTCCGCTGGGCGCCGTGCGGCGCTTCGTCCACGTCCTGGAGCAGAGCCAGCACGACTTTGTGGAGGAGGCGGAGGTGCTGCGGCTGCGGGAGGAGGTGGCCAAAAGGATCCGTGTGAGCCAGCAGCTGGAGGGCGACCTGAGCCTCATGGACGTCCAGATCGGGCTGCTGGTCAGGAACCGCGCCACGCTGCAGGTGGGGAGCAGGCAGGATGGGGGGGGGTCGTGGCTTCTCTGCAAGAGCGCTCGGGCACCTGAATGCGCTGCCGGGGGGGGGCACCATCCCTGGAGGTGTTGGGCTGCCGGGGTGGGGTTGGACCGGATGATCTTCAGGTTGTTACGGTTGGAGAAGAGCTGTGGGGTCACCCAGTTCCGCTCCACAGCCCCCCCTTGCTGCACACACTGCCAGTGGAAGAGACCCCTCCCAGCGGGTGCTGGGTGCTGGGGGCGCCCATGGTTGGGCTGGGCCATAGAATCACAGAATAGCTGGGCTTGGAAGGGACTCCAGGCTCACGGAGCTCCAACCCCACCCTGCACACCAACCTGCCCACGTTTCACAGCAGCCCAGGCTGCCCAGGGCCCCATCCAGCCTGGCCTCCAACCCCTCCAGGGACGGACGGGGCATCGCAGCCTCTCTGGGCAGCTGTTCAGCCCCTCACCACTCTCCCAGCACACAACTTCCCTGACCCCCAGCCTCCAGCTGCCCTCCCTCCGCTTCCAGCCGTTCCCTGGCCTGCTCTCATCTCCCCTGCCCAAGAGCTGCCTCCCCTCCTGGCTGCAGGCTCCCTGCAGGCGCTGCAGGCTGCACTCAGCTCAGCCCCAGCTCCTCTTCTCCATGCTGAACGAGCCCAGCTCCCTCAGCCTGGCTTTGCACGGAGCTGCTGCAGCCCCTGCTCATCTCCAGCTCCTCTGGACCCTCTCCCACAGCTCCCTGTCTTGTATTGGAACCCCCAGCCCTGGACGCAGTGCTGCAGATGGGGCCTCAGAGAGCAGAGCAGAGGGGGACGATCGCCTCCCTGTCCCACTGCCACCCCTCTGCTGATGGAGTCCAGGATCCCGTTTGTTTCCCAGCTGCAATCACACCCTGCTGGCTCCCGTTCAGCTTTTCATCGCTCAGGACCCCCAGGTCCTTCTGCTCTCAAGGACAACCCAGTGCTCCCTTATGGCCCATCTCAGTGGTCTTTTCCAAGCGCACCGATGCTGGGGGTGGGAGTGGTTGGGGGGTCAGGGTGGTGGGGGGGTCGGGGTGACCCACGGGTCTCTTCCAGCCGTAGCAATGCATTGGTTCCCCCCTGCAGGAGGTGGTGTCACAGTGCGGGAAGCTGACCAGGAAGAACAGGGAGCAGCTGTCGGAGCTGATGTGCCTGGACAAGCAGAAGGGGCTCAAATCTCTCAGCAAGGAGAAGCGGCAGAAGCTGGAGGCCTACCAGCACCTCTTCTACCTGCTGCAGGTGGGCTGGGGGGCAGAGGGTCCCTACTGCCCGCCTCTCTGAGGTGCTGGGACTGAGCGCAGCTCTCCGTTCCGCTCCTCCCCTGCAGACGCAGCCCGGGTACCTGGCCAGGCTGCTCTTCCAGGTGCCTCAGAACAAATCCACCACGTTCCTGCAGCCCGTCATCTTCACGCTGTTCGGCTACGCTTCCCACCCGCGGGAAGGCTTTCTGCTGCTGCAGCTCTTCAAGGCGGCCCTGCAGGAGGAGATCAGGTTGGGGGGGGGGGTGACCCCGCGCAGGGTCTGTTGTGGTGAGGAGACGTGAGGACGGGTGTTGAGATTGCTGGGGAAAAGAATAGGTTAATTTTGGGTAGATTTGCAAAAAGCTCCGTTTTAGTCGGAGTCAACGCTGCAGGTCTCCAAATGGAACATGAGGGGCTGCAGTCAGTGCAGCTCCAAAATCTGACTCTGTGCAGACGCCCATTCGCTCTCCCTTAGCAGAACTGGGGGCTGCACCGCTGACCTGCCCGTCCCTGCTGCTTGGTGACGGATGCTGTGAGGGCGAAATGTGGGGGAAGGGACTGGTGGTCAGAAAGGCTTTTACGGCCGCCCTTGCGCTCTCCTGGACTTCGTGCAGCCTTTGGCACTGCCCCGTCCCCGTGGAGAAGCTGGGATGGCAGCCGGTGGGCAGCCAGGCACCAGCGGGGTCCCACAGGGCTCCGTTCTGGGGCTGCTCCTAGGAGCACCTTCGTTGACCACCTCCATGGGGGGACTGAGTGCATCCTCAGTAGGTCTGCAGATGGCAGCAAGCTGGAAGGGCTGCTGCTCTGAGGGCAGAAAGGCGCTGCAGAGGGACCCGGATAGACTGGATCGATGGCCAAGGCAAAGTGATTTCGGTAGGGCCGAGCGTGGGGTTCTGCATTTTGGTCACAGCAACCCAGGCGACCCTGCAGGCTTGGGGAGGAGTGGCTGAAAGCTGCCTGATGGACAGGGAGCTCGGTGTGCTGATGGCAGCGGGCTGAAGGCGAGCCTGCAGTGTGCGCAGGGGGCCGAGAAACCAACGGCGTCCGGCTGGGATCAGGAGCGGCGAGGGGAGCAGGGAGGTCGTCCTGCCCTGCGCTCAGCGTTTGTGAGGCCTCAGCTCCAGTTCGGGTTTGGGCACTTCTGTACAGAAAAGGCACGGAGGGGCCGCAGCAGGGCAGAGCAGGGCAGCGAGGCTGGGGAAGGGCTTGGAGAAGGTGGGCCGTGAGGAGAGAGCGAAGGAGCGGGGCTGTTTGGTGTGGGGGAGAGGAGGCTGAGGAGACCTTGCTGCTCTCTGCCCGTCCCTGAACGGCGGTCGCAGCACCGCTGACAGGATGGGGGGAAGCGGCCTCACTGCGCCAGGGGAGGTTCAGGCTGGTGTCAGGACAAACCCGTGTGCAGATGAGGGCTGTGAAGCCCTGCGATGGGCTGTGAGGGAGGGATCGAGGCCCCGTCCCTGGGGGCGCTGAGGTCTGGATGTGGTGCTCAGGCTGGGTTCGCAGAGGGCTGCTGGAGGCGGGCAGCGCGGCCGGGCCGTGGTTGGACTCGGTGTCTTTTCCAACCTGAGCAGTTCAGGTGTTCTGTGAAAAACCCCTCACAAACTGACTGAGAACGGCAGCCGCTGCTCAGCCAGGTGTTGGTGCGGTGGCCGTGGCTGCTCCCCACAGGGCAGATTCCAGCAAGGTGCTGGCGGAATCACTGAGCTGACAGCAGGGAGCGTCAAACAATCGTTCTGCAGCCGAGAATTCGCCCGTCATGGAGTGTCCACAGCTGTTGTCGTTTCCACGCCAATAAATAGGAGGCGTCAGTTCTGGAGCGGGCAGCTGAACCGCGCCGCGTCCGGCTCCATCCCCGCTCCCGTCCCTCTGCAGGTGCAAAGTGGATCACGTCCATGACATCCTGACGGGCAACGCCGCCGTCATCCGCATGGTGGTCAGCTTCTACCGCAGCACCCGCGGGCAGAGCGCCCTGAGGCAGATCCTGGGCCGCCCGGTGCGGGAGGTGCTGCAGGATGCGACCCTCAGCATCCGAACCGACCCCGTGGACATCTACAAGGCGTGGGTCAACCAGGCCGAGTCACAGAGCGGGCAGAGGAGGTGAGGTGGGGCGGGGGCTCAGCTGGTGCCGGGGGGGAGGTGGGGTGGGAGGCTCAGCTCGGTGTTGGGGTGCCGAGGTTGGGTGGGGGCTCAGCCTGGTGCTGGTGTAGTGAGGTGAGGTGGGGGGCTCAGCTGGTGCTGCGGAGCGAAGGTTTGGGTGGGGAGGGCTCACCTTGTGCTGGGTTGGCAGGGTGGTGAGGTTGGGGGGGGTTCAGCCTGGTTTTAAAGTGGTGAGGTTGGGGGGGGGCTCAGCCCAGCACCGAGGTTTGCTGGCGGCTCAGCTGGTGCCGGGCTGGTGATGGTGATGGTGATGGTGTCCTCGCGCAGCGGGCTCCCGTACGAGGTGAGCCCCGAGCAAGCCCTCTGCCACCCCGAGGTCCAGCGGCGCCTGGACATCTCCGTCCGCACTCTCCTCACCGTGACAGAGAAGTTTGTCTCTGCCATCATCTCTTCTGTGGATCAAATCCCGTGCGTACCCCGCAGGGCTCCCCACGTCCTCGCAGCGCGGTCCCGGGAGGGCAGGGGGGGCGCTGGGGGGTTTCCGTCCCTTTCCTTGCTGTGGGAATTCCTTTGAGCTGCCGGCAAGGAGAGAAGCGATGTCAGCTCCTCCACTGATGCCCAGAGGTGCTTTTGGCCTCTGAACCCGAGCGCTCTGCTCCTGGGGTGCAGCTGTAAGAAAGAAGGGAGTCAGGAGGAAGGCTTCCTCTGGGGCGGTGCGGGCTGGCAGCTGGGCAGCAGATGGGGACGGGGATTCCTGAGACCCCGGTGGCACCGCGGTGGATTTGGCACCCGGTCCCTCGCCGCATGCTGACCGACCTCCTCCCCTGTGCTCTCTCCAGCTACGGGATGCGCTACGTGGCCAAAACCCTGCGGGCGTCCCTGGCTGAGAAGTTCCCCAAAGCCTCGGAGGAGGAGCTGGACAAGGTGCCTGGGGGCTGCGCTGCCACGCGGGCTTCCCAGCACCCCTGGGTTTGTGGGAGGGGGATCTCGCTCCAGGATGTCCCTCAGTTGCCATTTCCCTCTCGACTTTATGACCTTCACGACCCAGTGCTCCCAGTATGGGCACAGGGGCACACTGCTTCCCAGTATGGGCTGACCCAGTGCTCCCAGTATGGGTGCAGGGGCCCAGTGCTCCCGGTATAGAGACCAGCAGAGACCTTCAGTGGAAACGTTTCCTGGATCAGATGCCTCCCGCAGGCACTCTGTGCGGGGGTCCCATAGAGCAGCCCTCCCCCCCGCTGCGCAGGCTCTCCGACGCGGCCGTCTCCCTCCCCACAGGTGGTGGGGAACCTCCTCTACTACCGCTTCATGAACCCGGCGGTGGTGGCCCCCGATGGCTTTGACATCGTGGACATCTCAGCCGGGGCAGCCCTGCGCCCCGAGCAGCGCCGCAGCCTCGGCTCCATCGCCAAAGTGCTGCAGCACGCGGCCGCACGGAAAGCCTTCGAGGGGGAGAACGCGCACCTGTGTGCGGCCAACCGCTACCTGGAGGAGACGCACGGCAAGTTCCGGTGGGTGCCAGGGGGGTGGCACGGCGGGGGCGGTGGGTGGCAATGGCGGTGATGGTGGTGGTGGTGGTGGTGGTGGTGATGGTGGTGGTGATAGCAGTGAGGGTGGCAATGGCAGCGGCGATGGTGGTGATGTTGGTGGTGATGTTGGTGGCGATGGCAGTGGTGGTGATGGTGGCGATGGTGGCAGTGGGGATGGTGGTGATGGTGGCAATGGTGGCGGTTGGCCCGAGGCTCAGCACGGTGATCCCACAGAAGGTTCATCGCCGCCGCCTGCCGCGTCCCGGAGCCCGAGGAGAGGTTCAACATGGACGAGTACTCGGAGATGGTGGCTGTGGCCAAACCCATCATCTACATCACGGCGGGGGAACTCGTCGCCACGCACAGGGTGAGGGGGGCGTCGGGGGCTCGCCGTCCCCTGGAGGGGCTCAGGGCCCGCGGTGATGCGACGCTGAGGGATGCACTCAGCAGGCGGGGGGCGGTGGGTCGGGGTTGGGCTCGTTGGAAAAGCCCCCCCCGAGACCAGCGGGTCCCACCCCACGTCCCCACCGTGCCTGCGGATGGGGTCACACGGTCGCTGAGGTTGGAGGAGACGTCTGAAATCGTCCTTTGTGTCCCTGTGACGGGGGGTGGGAGGGTTGGACCTGAGGTCCTGGGGGGCTTTTCCAACCCCGGTGATCCCAGAAGTGAGCAGGGATGGGCCAATGGTGGAGCATCACTGAGTCGCAGCCGTGCTGCAGCGCGGCGCCCCTCCGTCCCACGGTGTCACCCAGCCAGCAGTTCCCAGCAGGGCTGCACAGCCCCTCTGGATCCCATCGTGTTTCCCAGAGCAGATCGGTCCCCTCTGCTCCGCCCGAATCCCTGCTCTGCAGCCCCCTTCCCAAACCCCCTCACTTCACGAACTTGAGCGCAGAGGATTTCTGTGGCCCTTTGCTCCAAGTCCCCCTTCCCCCTGTGCCCCTTTGCCACTGACTCCTCGTTCTCACTGCTCAGCTCCTCCTCGAGCACCAGGACTCCATCGCACCCGACCCCGGGGACCCTCTGCACGAGCTGCTGGAGGACCTGGGTGAGCTTCCCACTGTCCAGGCCCTCGTCGGTACGTAGAGAGCTGTGCCATCGCACCTCTCCCGCTCATCCCGGCCAACCCCCCCCTCACTCCAGTCTCCTTCCCATAGGAGAGAGTGCTCCCAGCCCAGGGGGGGGCACGGAGCCCGCGCTGTCGCAGCTCAGCAGCATGGAGATCTCCCTCACCCTCACCGGGAAGCCGCTGCCGGAGGTGGGCGGCGAGCAGAGCGATGGCAGGAGCTTGCTGCTGAGGTGAGGGCGGCGCTGATGGCTGCCCCACGGCCGCAGCCTTCGGGATCCTTTGGGGGGGGATGTTGGCTCAGGCGCTCGGCAAAAAAACCCTTCGGATGTGCGGTGGTGGAGCGGAGCGGGCGCCTCACCCCCCTCCTGCCCCCAGCACCAAGCAGATGCTGGTGGACGTCATCCAGTGCCAGCCAGGAGGGTCCCTCACGGAGATCCTGAGGACGCCGGCGTCGGAGCTGGAGGTGAGAGTGCTGAGCTGCAGCCCATGAATGTGGGGCTGGCCCTGCCCCACGGCCCTGCCCCACAGCCCTGCCCTGCGCCCCTGCAGCCGCTGAGCTCTGTTTTGCAGAGCCGAGGGACGCTTTGGGCTTTGAGCTTAGGGCAAAACATGCGGGAGTTGGGAGCTCCATCTCGCACACGCTGTGCGCCCCCTGCCCCACAACAAGCATCCCACCACCACCCAGCACCCCAGGAAGCCTCCCAGCACCCCGTCCCCCTTCTGCCCCCCAGGAAGCCTCCCACCACCACCTGATGCGCCGGCGGGCGCTGTGGGACTCCCAGACCCCCCCCAGCCTGAAGCACCGCCGCTCGCTGATGGCCGCCGGCCAGCTGAGCTTGGAGGAGAAGAAGCGGAGGATCGTGCGGAACCTGCGGCGCCTGGAGGGCCTGGGGCTGGTGGCTGCAGCCCAGCACTACCAGGGGCTCGTCAACGAGCTGGCCAAGGCAAAGCGAGGGAGATGGCGGCGTTCTGGGAGGGAGGGGGCGACTTCATTTACGCAGCATTGCTTCATGTTGAGAGCTGTAAGAAGGAGGAGCAGGGGGTCACGGAATCGTCAGGGTCAGAAACGCCCTCCGGATCACTGAGCCGAGCGCAGCCCACCGCGCCCATGAGCCGGTCCTTAAATGGGGTCACTGAACATTGGGTTGGAAAAGACCTCCGAGGCCACCGAGTCCAACCGCTGCCAGCCTGTCCCTGGCTGGGACGCAGAGTCCTTAGGGTTGGACATCTCCGAGGTCACCACCCCACCCGTGGCCACTCACCACGTCCCTAAGGAGCGTCACAGAACGGTTAGGGTTGCAGAGTCGAGTCCAATCCCAACTCCTCTTGCTGTGCCCATTGGCAGGACCCCAGACCATCAGCTTGGAGAAGACCTCAGAGGTCCCCAAATGCAACCCAGCCCCTCCCGCCGTGCCCACTGCCCCCGGCCCCACAGAGCCCTTGGGCTTGCAGAAGGCCCCCAGGCTCCAATCCAGCTGCACTCTGATGCACGCTGCGCTCGGTGGCTCTGGCGAAGCTCGGGGAGTTTTCTTCCAGCTCACGGCTCCGTTCCCCGCAGGACATCCGCAACCAGCGGCGCTACCGGCAGCACCGCAGGGAGGAGCTGCTGAAGCTGCGGCAGACGCTGCGCGCCCTCGACGCCAAGACTTCGTTCTACGAGGAGCAGATCGATTATTACAACCAGTACATCAGGAGCTGCCTGGACGGCCTGGCAGCCGGCCACAAGTGCGTTGCCTTCGGGAGAAACCCCGCAGAACCCGATGGCGGCGCCGAGCAAGGCGTCGCGCCCCTGTGGCCGGCGATGGCGGTGCTCCGTGCGCCCCTTCTCTTCCAGGCTCGGCGGGAAGAGCAAGAAGCTGCAGCCCCTGCGCTACAGCGCCGCGCGGCTCTGCGAGATGGGGGTGCTGCTGGACATCCAGGACCTGCCGGCCAGCCAGTGCGTCCCGCGGCCCCGGGGTGTCTGAGTTCAGGCTGGGGAGCTGGGGGGGTCCCTGCTGGGGGGGGACGGGGGACCAGGGGGCTTTGGGGGCTCCTTCCAACTCCGGTGGTTCTGTGATTCCGTTGCCTTAATGATCGTTCACAGAGCCGCGGGATGGTGGGGGTGGGAAGGTCCTTGAAGGTCAACCGTGGACAGCTTTGGGGTGGGGAGGACCTTGAAGGTCATCCTCAGGACCATCAGAACATGGGAATAGTTTGGGTTGCAGGACCTTTGCCCCGGCTCGCCGCAGGGGTTGGGACCAGATGACCTCTGGGGGCTCCTTCCACCTCCAATGGTTCTGTGGGCCCACGATCCTGCAGCCGCGTGGGGCTCACAGGTGGGGTTGGCGTGGGGCAGCCCCACGGCGCGGGCCGGGTGAGTTGCCTTCAGGCTCTGCTGGGGGAGCAGCAGGACTCAGAGCAGATGGGAGCTGTGGGTCTGTGCCGGGGGGCCGCGTGGCTGTGTGACCCCGCAGTTAATTGGGGGGGGGGGTCGGGGGGCTGCGCCACAGCCTTGCAGCCATTCGAGGCAGCGGCCGCCCGTCCCCCAGGCTGAAGAACGTCGTCTTCGACATCGTCCCGTGCCAGGAGCCCGGCTGCTTCCAGGTGAAGGCCCAATTCATGGGCATCGACATGGAGCGCTTCCAGCTGCGCTACCAGGTGGGAGACCCTGGGCCGGGGGGTGGGCAGGGGGTTTTGGGGGGGGGGGGGGGGGGATGATGGCAGTGACGGTGATGATGGTGGTGACGGTGGCTCCTGCGCAGGAGCTGCTGCAGCTGCAGTACGAAGGCGTCGCCGTCATGAAGATGTTCGACAGAGCCAAAGTCAACGTCAACCTGCTCCTCTTCCTGCTCAACAAGAAGTTCTTCAAGAAGTGAGCGGCGCTTTGGGGGGGGGGCGCTGGGGGTGATTCCCACTCCCCCCTCCTCCCCGCTCCCCCCCACCCCGCTTTCTGCCACGGCCGCAGCAGAGCGCTGGGCTCAGGGTTGACCCCAAGCCCTGTGGCAGTGGGGGCCTGCGGGAGCCGCTGCGGCTCTGTGTGCAAAGTTTGGGTGGGGGGCGGGGGGGGGGTCTGTGCTGCATGGCTGCTGCGTGAGGGCGCTGCAGGGCTGTGGCGCCGGGCTGCCGTGCAGGCGGCTGCAAGTGCAATAGGGGGCGTTTTCCCGGCGCTGCATGCGGTGCCTGGGGGCTGCGGGGGCCCCGCGCTGTGCTGAGCCCGGGGGGCCGCTCTGCTGCTCCGCTCATCCCGAAGCGCGACTTCAGCGCGCCGCT
Source organism: Tetrao urogallus (assembly GCF_951394365.1). Classification (NCBI taxonomy): domain Eukaryota; kingdom Metazoa; phylum Chordata; class Aves; order Galliformes; family Phasianidae; genus Tetrao; species Tetrao urogallus. The sequence continues at coordinate 1,151,355 of NC_136841.1, read as the reverse complement.
TTTGAAGCTCTGCCTCCGCATTCCCTCCCCCTCCGCCCTCCTCAGGAGCTCCCAGGGACCCGGGGGGCTGCGGTCCCGGTGCCGCTGCCGTGAGGGGGAGCCCCTCGCTGGGCTCCCGTTGGGAGGAGCTGCTGCGTTTCTTTTTATCGTATCAAAGCTGCCCACCCCCCCTCCCCCTTTTGCTGCCCCCCGCGTTTTTTCTGAATAAAGGTGGATAAGGAGAAAGGAAAGAAAGCCCTGCAGAGCCCCCCTGCTTCAGGTTCAGCCCAGGGCGGAGGGGGGGCAACCCTAAAAGCCACGGAACCGGGCAGTGGGGCGGGTTTGGGGGGCGAGGGCCCTCAAAGACCGCGGGGTGCTGGGATCCCGGCGTCACGGGGTTGGAAGGAAGGGAGCTGAAGGATCGTAGGATGGGGGGTGGGGAGGGATCCTATGGGTCAGAGCAGAGGGGTCGCGGTGCGGCAGGGTTGGCGGGGAGCTGAAGGATCGTGGAAGCGCAGATGGAGTTGGAAGGGATCCTGCGGAGCCGCGGGGTCACGGCGCTTTGGGTCGGAGGGGAGCTGAAGAATCGCAGAGCTGTGGAATGGTTGGGATGGAAGGGATCCTGTGGGTCAGAGCAGTGGGGTCACAGCACGGCGCGGTGGATCGAAGGTCGCAGGGCGATGGGGTCACAGCGTGTGGGGTGGAAGGGACCTAAGGGTCAGGGGGTGGGGAGGGATCCGTCCTATGGGTCACAGAACCACGGGGGGGGGTTGGATGGAGGGGATCCTGTGGGTCAGAACCGGGGGCACCGAGCTCAGCGTCACTGCGGGCTGGGGACACGGCGGTGTCGTTCTGTTGGTGGCACCACATTGGTGGCCCCGCATTGGTGGCCCCGCATTGGTGGCCCCGCATTGGTGGCCCCGCATTGGTGGCACCGCATTGGTGGCCCCGCATTGGTGGCCCCGCATTGGTGGCCCCGCATTGGTGGCACCGCATTGGTGGCCCCGCATTGGTGGCACTGCATTGGTGGCCCCGCATTGGTGGCACCGCATTGGTGGCCCCGCATTGGTGGCCCCGCATTGGTGGCCCTGCATTGGTGGCCCCGCATTGGTGGCACCGCATTGGTGGCCCCGCATTGGTGGCACAGCATTGGTGGCACCGCATTGGTGGCACCGCATTGGTGGCCCCGCATTGGTGGCACAGCATTGGTGGCCCTGCATTGGTGGCCCCGCATTGGTGGCACAGCATTGGTGGCACCGCATTGGTGGCACAGCATTGGTGGCCCCGCATTGGTGGCACCGCATTGGTGGCCCTGCATTGGTGGCACAGCATTGGTGGCATCACATTGCTGTCCCACTGCTGGGGACGCACAGCGCTGGCAGTGCAGGATTTTGGACAAAATTCCCTTCTGCAAACACAGCGCCCACTGTTCCCACATCAGGGCCCTGCCTCCCCCCCCACCCCACATTTACCCCCACCTCCTCCCCCCAGGTGTGGGGCTCTGGGGATCAGGGTGTGCAGGGCTGGCCCCAGTTGGGGGTCCGCAAATGAGGGGGGTGGGGAAACTGAGGCAGCGGGCGCTGCTCTGCTTGGGGACACGGGAATGGAATGGAATGGAATGGAATGGAATGGAATGGAATGGAATGGAATGGAATGGAATGGAATGGGGGCAATGGGACAGGGGATGGGATGGGGGAAAGGGGAATGGGGGATGGGGGGAGGAATGGAGGGAAGGGGGGATGGGATGGGGAATGGGGAATGAAATGGGGGATGCGATGGGGAATGGGGATGGGAGGAACGGGAATAGTGGGGGAATGGGGAACGGAAGGGGGGAAATGGGGGGTGGGGGTGGGGGTAATGGCGTCTGAGCCGGGGCTGCTGAGCCGTGCCCCGCCGGAGCCCCCCGCCCCACGGCAGCCCGGGGCTCAGCCCTCACGGCGGCCCGTTAACGGGCGCCTGCACCGGGTGCGGCGGCCGCGGGGGCCGCGAGGAAACGCCGCCCCGAAAAGCGCCGTGCGGCGCCGTGCGGGGCTGGGGGCCGAGCCGAGCCTCCCGTCCACCGCCCGCCCCGCACGCTGGGGGGGGGCGCGTCCAACCCCGCGGCGCCGCGACCCGCGGGGAAACCGCGACCGAACGGCGGCTGTGGAACGGAGGGACGAAGTGTGAATGTCGGCGACAGAGAGCGGGGCGGGGGGGAGGCGATGGTGGAGATGGTGGAGATGGAGATGAAGATGAAGGTGAAGATGAAGATGAAGACGAAGACGAAGATGAAGAAGATGGTGGAGATTATGGAGATGGTGGAGATGATGAAGATGATGATGAAGATGATGATGAAGATGATGATGAAGATGATGGGCGCTTCCACAGAGCAGCGCCGCTGCCCCCCCCGCAGCCGGGAGCCGTCGTGCCGGCACGGCTGGGAGCCGCGCCCCATAGAAACGGGCTCCCTGTGGGGCGGCCCTACAGCTCGGCACGTGTCCCGTCCCCCCCCCCCCCTCCCGAGCAGCGGCGCCTCCTCCAAATCCGCGTCCCCTGGCTGAGCGACGCTCGGTCCGACCCCGCGTCGTCGCGGCCGTGGCCCCACAGCACCGATTTTCCCCTCTGCCCCATTGAGGAACGCGGCCGGCGGGCGAGTGTGGGGTCGGCGTGGGGCCGGGGGGGATTTGGGGCGTGTGGGGCTGAGGTGCGGGGCTTGTGGGGTCAGTGTGGGGATGGGATGAGATATGGGGTCAATGTGGGGATGGGATGAGATATGGGGTCAGTGTGGGGATGGGGTGCGGGGAATGTGGGGGATGTGGGGTCGGTGTGGGGCTGACCACGACACACGTCCTACTCTATGGGGCAGCGCTCCACACGTGGGGGGCATTGGGACGCCCCTCTGAGCTGCCCGTGAGCTGGGGGGGGCTGTGGGGTGCAGCGGAGGGGTCCTGAGCCCCCACGTGGGGCAGCGCTGCGCAGCCCACGGCCCCACAGCCACCCGTGGGGCGGAGCCACAGCTGAACGGGGCCCCAAACCGGGGCCGCGGTGCCCCGAGCGTCTGTACCCCCAGCTATGGGGCAGCCCCACATCGATCCCATCCCCCAGCTATGGGGCAGCCCCCCAGCGCCCCCACCCCTCGGCAGTGGGGCAGCCCTACACCGACAATACCCACAGCTATGGGGCAGCACTACATTGCTCCCACCCCGCAGCTATGGGGCAGCCCCACATCGACCCATCCCTCAGCACCCAGCAACGGGGCAGCCTCCAGTCCCCCAACCCCTCAGCAGTGGGGCAGCCCTACAGCGACAATACCTACAGCTATGGGGCAGCTCTACATCGACCCCATCCCTCAGCTATGGGGCAGCCTCCAGTCCCCCCACCCCGCAGCTGTGGGGCAGCGCCCGGAACAGAGCGGCTCTGTGCTCGCCCAGCTGCGGCTGCGGGGCAGCGCTCGCTCCTCCCCGCGTCCCGGCGCGGCCGGTGGGACAGAGGCGGATTGTGCGCTGAGCTGCGCGCTCCCGCAGCCGTGGGGCCGAGGGGGGGCCGGGCCGGGAGCCCCCCGGGCAGAACCCGCGGCTTCATCCGGAGGATGACCGGGAACGTGAAGGTAGGGGACCCCGGGACGGAGGCAGGGGGTGGGACCCGAAAACGCAGCGTTGGGGTTGGAGACACTGAAATGTGGGGAGAGGATGGAGAGCCCGAAATGTGGGGGGAGGATTGGAGACGGTAAAATGTGGGGAGGGGGGACCCAATGTTTGGGGAGGGATGGGGGACCCGAAAATGTGTGGAAAGGATGCGGCCCCAATGTGTGGGGGGAGGATGGAGACCCCAAAATGTGGGGAGGGAAACCTCAAGATAAGGGAAGGGGGTGGGAGACCCCATGATGTGGGGAAAGGATTGGGGACCCCAAAATGAGAGTGGGACCCCAAAGTGTGGGGAGGGGACGGGGACCCCAAAATGTGGGGATGAGGACCCCATAATGGGGGGAGAAGCTGCGGGGACCCCAAAATGCGGTGTGGGGTTGAGGAGCAGATGGGGACCCCAAAAAGCAGTGCTGGAATGGGGGCTCCAAAATGCGGTGTTGGAAGGGGGAACCCCAAAATGCAGCACGGAGACTGGGGGCC
>NC_136841.1:1015151-1147073 GCF_951394365.1 Tetrao urogallus | reverse complement strand
CCCCCGACATTCTCCGACTCCGATTGGACCGCTGCCCCCCTCGTCCCCGCCCACCCCCGGCACCTCCGCGCTGCCATCGGTCTCCCTCCCGCCGCCCCGCCCCTCGGGCCCCTCCGCGCATCCCATTGGCCGACACCTCCCTCTCTCCCCTCCCCCTCCCCGCGGCGATCTCCACCCCCATTGGCCCCGCGCGCTCTGATTGGCAGCGGCGGCCCCGCAGAGCGACGATGGAGTCGGTGCGGGCGCAGCGGCTGCAGCCCGGCGTGGGCGGAACGCTGCGCTCCCTGCGGCCCGGGGTCACCGGGGCTCCCGCCGCCGCCGCCGCTCCGCCTCCTCCGGCCGCTCTGGGGCCGGGCCTGGGGCTGCCGCCGCCGCCGCCCCCGCTGGGCCTGCAGGGCCCCGCCGCCTCCGCCCCGCCCCCGCCCGGCTCGGGGCCGCCCGCGGTGCTGCGGGAGGCGGTGGAGGCGGTGGTGCGGAGCTTCGCCAAACACACGCAGGGCTACGGCCGAGGTGAGCGGGGGGCTGTGGGGGTTGGGAGGGCGGCCCGGCCCGGCAGCGCCGTTCCCCGCCGCCGCTCATCTCCGCTCGTCTCCCACCCCGTCGTGCGAGGCTGTGGCTGCCGGCTCCCCCCATTCCCCCCCATTCCCCTCCCACCCCCATCCCAGCCCCCCTCCCCCCCGTGTCCCTTTTCCCTTCCCCCCCTTTGCTCCCCTCCCCCGTTTCCCCCCTCCCTCATTTCCCCCATCTCCCCCCTCCCTTCTCCATCCCCTCTCGCTCCATTTCCCCTTTTTCCACCCTTGCTCTCCATTCCCCCTCTCACCCCAGTTTCCCCTCTTCCCTCTCCCTCCCTCCCTCCCTCCCTCATTTCACCCCTCTCCCCCCTCACTCCCCCATTTCCCCCTCCCGTTTCCCCCTCTCCCTCCTCTCTGCCCCCCTTACTCCCTCATTTTTTCCCCTCATTTCCCCTTTTCTCCCTTTCTCCCCTCACTCTTCCTTTTCCCCTTCTCCATCCCCTCCCCCATTTCCCTCTCTCCCCTCTTCCTCCCCCTTTCCTTCCCTCATTTCACCCATCTTCCCCCCCATTCCTTTTCCCTCTCCCCCCTCACTCCCCCATTTCCCCCTCCCGTTTCCCCCTCACCCCTCTCCCTCCTCTCTATCCTCCTCACTCCCTCACTTTCCCCCTCATTCCCCCTCTTCTTCCTCTCTCCCCCCCTTTCCTCTCTCCTCCCCCCATTTCACCCATCTCCCCCCAGTCCTTTTCTCTCTCCCCCTTCACTCCTCCCTTTCCCCTTTTCTGTGCCCTCTTCCCCCTCACTCCCCCATTCCCCCCCCGCTGCCCCTCAGTGCCCCATAGGCCGCAGATCAGTGGGGCAGGGCTGGGATCTGGCGGCTGTTGCTGGATGTGGGCTCTGTTTTTGCTGTTTTGCTTTTGGTGACCGCAGACACTGGGGTGAGAGGAGCTCAGCGTGGGGCGGGGGCTGGGATTGCTCTGTTTGTGCCTCAGTCCACGTCTGCACAGAGGGACAGAGGGCGTTTCTGAGCAGGATTGCTCTCGTGCCAGAGAGCAGTGCTGCAATATTCACATCAACCATCCGGTTCTGTGTAGGGATGGATGGAGCTCTTGTTTTATGGTGAAAGCAGCAGCGAACGTAGTGTGCCGGGCGGTGCTCAGCGCCGTCATAGAATCATGGATTGGCCAGGCTTGGAAGGGACTCCATGCTCATGGAGCTCCAACCCCACCCTGCATGCCAACCTCCCCACGTTTCACAGCAGCCCAGGCTGCCCAGGGCCCCATGCAGCCTGGCCTCCAACCCCTCCAGGGATGGACGGGGCATCGCAGCCTCTCTGGGCAGCTGTTCAGCCCCTCACCGCTCTCCCAGCACACAACTTCCCTGACCCCCAGCCTCCAGCTGCCCTCCCTCCGCTTCCAGCCGTTCCCTGGCCTGCTCTCATCTCCCCTGCCCAAGAGCTGCCTCCCCTCCTGGCTGCAGGCTCCCTGCAGGCGCTGCAGGCTGCACTCAGCTCAGCCCCAGCTCCTCTTCTCCATGCTGAACGAGCCCAGCTCCCTCAGCCTGGCTTTGCAGGGAGCTGCTGCAGCCCCTGCTCATCTCCAGCTCCTCTGGACCCTCTCCCACAGCTCCCTGCCTTTCTTGTCCTGGGGGCTCCTGGACGCAGTGCTGCAGATGGGGCCTCAGAGAGCAGAGCTGACAGGGACAATCTCCTCCCTGTCCCACTGCCACCCCTCTGCTGATGGAAGGAATCTCCCAGAGGAGACATTGAGGCCGTTTGGAGTCAGCAGCTTCTGCTTGCAACAGCAGGGCAGACGGGGAGGGCTGGCAGCCGCCGTGCTGCTGTGCTGCTGGACCTCTGTGTGCAGCCTGATTGCGCCATGTGGAAGCACTTAGCGGCTGTGCTGAGCGTGCGAGGCCGATGTGCTGCGGTCCGTGCAGGGCTGCGCTGCGCAGCCAGGAGCACACGAGGGGCCGCCCTGGCTCAGGGTGAGCTGCTCCGCGTCCCTGGCTCAGAGCGGCCCTGGCTCGGTGGATCTCTGAGCGCTGGGGCTGCGAAGGAGGAGCTCTGCGCTCCCCTGTGTGCTCTGCGCTCCTCTCTGCACTGAAATCCTTTGGGCTGCAGAAGGAGTCGCTGCTCCCCGAGAACCACGAGGGTGGGACGTCGCAGGACTTGGGTCACCCTCAGAAAAGAGCAGCTTTGCTCTGCACGCAGCCGGTGATGGGCGTATCGAGGTGATGGCCTTAATGTGCTTCAGTCAGAAGGGGCATTTGAGGGCTGTATTTCCAACTCCCTGCAATGCTCGGGCACAGCAGTGGCTCAGGTGGCTCCGGGGCTGCTTGCAGTGCCCAGGGGTGGCACAACGCACAGCAGCACCGCCGCTGCCGTGGGATGTTCCCTTACACCCAACCTGGGCCTCCCATGGCTCAGCCTGACACCGTTCCCCATTGCAGAGGAGCCCATCCCCTTGGGATGCTGAGAGCCCTCCTCCAAAACCTGCTCCTTTTGCTTTGTGGAATGAGAAGAGCTTTCCTATCAGCAGCGGCTCTCTGTGCTCCCCATGCTGATAGCAGCAGCTCTGCTGACGACTGTGCTTCCCATCGGGTTGGCACGCTGACACCAGTGCCATCCCAGCTCCCCATAGGGGATCATAGGGTGGCCTGGGTTGAAAAGGAGCACAGCGACCATCAGTTCCAGCCCCTGCTGTGTGCAGGTCGCCAACCAGCAGCCCAGGCTGCCCAGAGCCACAGCCTCGAATGCCTGCAGGGCTGGGGCATCCACAGCCTCCTTGGGCAGCCTGTAACAGTGCCTCACCACCCTGTGTGAAAAACTTCCTCCTACATCCAACCTCAGCCTCCCCTGTCTCACTTTAACACCATTCCCCCTTGTCCCATCACCACCCACCCTCACAAACAGCCGTTCCCCCTCCTGTTCATCCGCTCCCCTCATGTTCTGGAAGGCCACCCTGAGGTCTCCCTGCAGCCTTCCCTTCTCCAAGCTGAACAGGCCCGTCTCGCTCAGCCTTCCTTCTCAGGAGCAGTGCTCTGCTCGCCTCTGTGGCCCCCTGGACCCGTCCCAACAGCTCCGTGTCCTTCTTGTGCCGGGGATCCCCGTACACAGCGGCTTTGTCCTCCGTGTTTGGTGTCTCAGCCCTTCTTGTGCCCCGCAGTGAACGTGGTGGAGGCCCTGCAGGAGTTCTGGCAGATGAAGCAGTCGCGTGGGGCCGACCTGAAGAACGGAGCCCTGGTGGTGTATGAGATGGTCCCAGCCAGCAGCCCGCCCTACGTCTGCTACGTCACGCTGCCTGGAGGCAGCTGCTTCGGCAGCTTCCAGGTACGGCTGCAGCCCTGAGCGCTGCTGGGATGAGCAGCACTTGTGGGGTGGAGCTGGGATGGGTTGGTGGGTTAAGGTTCCCTTGCAGGGTTCTGGGTTGCACCCTGAATCTCTCCTTGAAATGACAAAACTGGAAAACAAACCTCCGTGTTTGATTGGCGCTCTCGGCCTTCCTATGAGAAGGAAAGCATCCCACCCAAATATCTGCCCCAAATATGAAGGGCTGAGAACCGCAGTGGGTCCTGGCAGTGCTGGATCACAGAATCACAGAACGAATCACAGAATGGCCAGGCTTGGAAGGGACTCCAGGCTCACGGAGCTCCAACCCCACCCTGCATGCCAACCTCCCCACGTTTCACAGCAGCCCAGCCTGCCCAGGGCCGCATCCAGCCTGGCCTCCAACCCCTCCAGGGACGGACGGGGCATCGCAGCCTCTCTGGGCAGCTGTTCCCATTGCAGGTGCTGTGAGCTGCAGCTCTGGGCCGGAGGAACGTGTCCAAAAGAATCAGTTCTGGCAGCAGAGCCCGGCCCAGGAGCCCACAGTGCCCATGTGCTGCCGTCTGCTTTGGTTCTGCTGGGATTTGGTTCTGCTGAGGCTCTGATGGGCGGCGCATCTCGGAGCTGTGCTCACAGTTCCACTGCCTGCCCCCGTGGCTTCGGGGTGTCGGAGAGCCTTCCAGAGTTATGCAGCACTGCTGCCTGGGGGCTGTGGTGTGGGGCTGGGGGAGGACCTGCTGCAGCCCTGCTGTCCTCGTGCTGGTGTGGGGCTGCGGCTCTGAGGGATGGAAGGATGGTGGGTGGATGGACGGATGGATGGACAGACAGATGGATGGATGGATGGAAGGGCTCTGTGGGATGGAAGGATGATGGATGCACGGACAGATGGACGGGTGGACGGATGGATGGATGGATGGATGGATGGATGGATGGATGGATGGACAGACGGAAGGACAGATGGATGGAAGGGCTCTGTGGGATGGAAGGATGGAAGGTGCTGTCCTGGTGGTGCTGTGGGGCTGCAGCCCTGCTGTTCTGACAGCACTTTTCTCCCCTCAGTTCTGTCCCACCAAGGCCGAAGCGCGGAGGAGCGCCGCTAAGATCGCGCTGATGAACTCCGTGTTTAACGAGCATCCCTCACGGAGGATCACGGACGAGTTCATCGAGAAGAGCGTTTCGGAGGCCCTGGCATCCTTTAACGTAAGGCTCTGCATGGTGGAATCACAGAATCGCCAGGGTTGGAAGGGAGCTGCAGAGCTCACGGAGTCCAACCCCCTGCCAAAGCAGTTCCTGCAGCAGGTCGCACAGGTCGGTGTGCAGGCGGGTCTGGAGCATCTGCAGAGAAGGAGACTCCAGCAGCCCCTGGGCAGCTGCGCCAGCGCTCCGCCACCTCACCAAAGCAGTTCTTTGCACGTTTGTGCAGGACTTGCTGCGCTGCAGTTGCTGGCCGTTCCCCTCGTCCTGTCTCCAACGCTGCTGAAAAGAGCCCGGCCTCGCCACTCTGCCCCACACCTCCATATTTACAGACCTGGCTCAGGTCCCCTCTCGGCCTCCTGTCCTCGAGGCTGAACAGACCCGCTTCCCTCAGCCTTTCTTCATAGGGAAGCCCTGACCTGCAGGGAGCCTCCTGCTGAGGTGTGAGCTCCTCCTGCTGCCTCCCGGCATTAAAACCTCCCCATTCTCCCTCTGCCTGCTGCCAGCTTTGTTTGCAGGCGCTGTGTTTCGCTGCCCTGCACTCAGCAGATGTGCAGGCAGCTCTGCAGCTCACGGATCGTTGTGGCACTGGGGGCGCTGCCTTGTGTGCCTGCCATTCCTTACAGCTCAGCTCTCCTCTTTTGCAGGGCAACCGGGAGGAGGCTGATAACCCCAACACCGGCATCGGCGCCTTCCGCTTCATGCTGGAGTCCAACAAGGGGAAATCCATGCTGGAGTTCCAGGTACAGCTGACGGTTGGGCTGTGCCTTCACCATAAGAGTGGGGCTCTCCTCTGAACACCACTCCGGGTTTCCAGCTCTGCTGTGCCGGCAGTCGGCGTTGGGTTTCTCTGTGTGGAGCTGTTTGGTGTCTGTGGGACGGCAGTGTGTGTTTGCGGTGCCATCAGTGCCATCATCGGTGCCATCGGTGACACAGCTGGGTGTGCAGGCAGCCTTTCCTTGTGCAGCTTTTGTCCTCTCCTGCAAAAGGAGAGAGACCAGGTAGAAGGACCTCAGTGAGCACCATTCACTGCTCATTATGATTAGTGCTGCTAATTGCACACAGCTTGCCCTCTGAGCACTGCTCCCATCCCACCCCGCTGGGTTTGCGCCACCTCCTGCTGCAGCAAGATCAGGGGCTGCAGCAGCTCCGTGCAAAGCCAGGCTGAGGGAGCTGGGCTCGTTCAGCATGGAGAAGAGGAGCTGGGGCTGAGCTGAGTGCAGCCTGCAGCGCCTGCAGGGAGCCTGCAGCCAGGAGGGGAGGCAGCTCTTGGGCAGGGGAGATGAGAGCAGGCCAGGGAACGGCTGGAAGCGGAGGGAGGGCAGCTGGAGGCTGGGGGTCAGGGAAGTTGTGTGCTGGGAGAGCGGTGAGGGGCTGAACAGCTGCCCAGAGAGGCTGCGATGCCCCGTCCATCCCTGGAGGGGTTGGAGGCCAGGCTGGATGGGGCCCTGGGCAGCCTGGGCTGCTGTGAAACGTGGGGAGGTTGGCATGCAGGGTGGGGTTGGAGCTCCGTGAGCATGGAGTCCCTTCCAAGCCTGGCCATTTGGTGTACAGCAAAACACGCGGTGAGGTGCCCTTGGTGCCGAGGGTGATGCCATAGTGCTGATGGCCTTTGGTAACGGAGCAGAAGGAGCCCATGCAGAGCATGGCTGTGCGCTGAGCTCTCTCCCGTCTTCGTGCAGCGGTTGCTGTGGCAGGCCGGCCCTTGCAGGAGGAGCAGCACCGTGTCGGTTGCGCCGTACTGCCCAGCTGCAGGGGCAGCTCAGTGGTTGCTGCGGCTCTCCAGCACTGCGCCTGCGTGGCCCCACGAGGAGAGCAGAACTTAGTGCTGTTGGTGTCCATCGGGCTGCGGGGATTTCCAGCTGCCGACATCCCGGCGCGTTGCTGCTGTTCTCAGTCTCTCTCATTATCCTCGCATTAACTCACAACTCTTTTGCTTACGGAGCCCCGAATGGCCCTCAGACCCCACGGCCCTCAGACCACAGAGGGCCGCGCACGGCACACAGCGCTGAGCTCACGGGGCTGGGGAGGAGCACAGCCTGCGCTGCTGGCACCCACTGCCTGCTGTTGCCATTGCAGGAGCTGATGACGGTGTTCCAACTGCTGCACTGGAACGGCAGCCTGAAGGCCATGCGGGAGCGGCAGTGCTCACGGCAGGTGAGTCATAGAGGCGCAGAATCGAGTGGCCTGGGTTGAAAAGGAGCACAGTGCCCATCAGCGCCAACCCCCCGCGGTGTGCAGGGTCACCAACCAGCACACCAGGCTGCCAGAGGGACCCGTGGGGTGCCGTAGGGACCCATAGAATCATTGACTCGTAGAATGGCCTGGGTTGAAAAGGCTCATCTCATTCCAACCCCCTGCTGTGTGCAGGTCACCAACCAGCAGCCCAGGCTGCCAAGAGCCACAGCCTCGAATGCCTGCAGGGCTGGGGCATCCACAGCCTCCTTGGGCAGCCTGTAACAGTGCCTCACCACCCTGTGTGAAAAACTTCCTCCTACATCCAACCTCAGCCTCCCCTGTCTCACTTTAACACCATTCCCCCTTGTCCCATCACCACCCACCCTCACAAACAGCCGTTCCCCCTCCTGTTCATCCGCTCCTCTCAAGTTCTGGAAGGCCACCCTGAGGTCTCCCTGCAGCCTTCCCTTCTCTAAGCTGACCAAGCCCAGCTCCCTCAACCTTTCCTCATAGGAGAGATGCTGCAGCCCCTGCTCATCTCCAGCTCCTCTGGACCCTCTCCCACAGCTCCCCGTCCTTCTTGTCCTGGGGCTCCAGCCCTGGACGCACTGCTGCAGATGGGGCCTCACGAGAGCAGAGCAGAGGGGGACGATCACCTCCCTCTCCTGCTGGCCTCCCAGGGGCTGCGCGCCTCAAGGCTCCCGTTGCAGAGCTGCCCAGAGCCGGGCATCGCCTCAAACCCCCGTCCTCCCCACCAGGAGGTCCTGGCTCATTACTCCCACCGCGCTCTGGACGACGACATCCGACAGCAGATGGCCATGGACTGGGTGAGCAGGGAGCAGAGCAGCCCGGGGGCCCTGTCCCGTGAGCTGGCTTCCACCGAGAGGGAGCTGGACGAGGCTCGCCTGGCGGGGAAGGAGCTGCGCTTCCACAAGGAGAGGAAGGACATCCTGATGCTGGCGGCCGGGCAGCTGGGCAGCATGCACTCCTCGGGCTGCTGAGCTCCACGTCAGCCCTCCTCCCAGCGCCGCGCAGGGCTCTGCTGCTCTCACTCCTCTGCCGGGGCCCTTTTGCACAATTTAAACATTTCTTGCCTTTTTTTTTTTTCTTTGTAAAGAGCCCAAACAGATTTGTGATGCCACTTTAATCCTTGCTCCTCAACCTCCTGCTGCCTGCTGCAGAGCTCCTTCCCTCCCACCCCATAGCAGTGCTGACCCCACTGCAATGCTGTGCTCACCCCATAGCAGTGCCGGCCCCACTGCAGTGCTGTGCTCACCCCATAGGAATCCTGGACTCTTTTTGCCTTTAAGGGATGCTGTTTGAGATGCAGCCTGTTGACACCTCTCAGTATCAGTGTTGCAGGGGATGCATCTCCTCCCCGGGGCTGCCGTGTGCCCACAGGTCTGAGCTCTGCAGGAGGCTGGGATCCATCCCAGCTCCCTCTGAGCACCGAAGGCCAGGAGCTGCATCCCCCCATCAGCGGCGGCACAGACCCAGAGGGGTTTCCCACTGGGGTTTTGGGCTGGGGGCTGGTGCTGCTGTGGGGCGGAGGTGCGTGGAGCTGCCTTACCTGTCAGCGTTGCAGTTGTGCAGCCCTGCCAGCCCTGGTTTTTGTATCTCTTTTTATATACACAGCAGTGTGACATTTTGGAGGAATTTTTGGATGCGTGCGGGAGCTGCGCGGCTTCCCCTCAGCACTGCAGGCCCCAAACCCAGCCCCCATCCTTCGCCCTGCCACCGCCCCACAGATTCTGAGCTCCTTCACCCCATATCCCCCCACAGGAGCTCCCACCGTTCCATGGGATGGGAAAGGGAAATGTTTGCACCACAGCTGCTGTCGTGTGGGGTCTGAGGGACAGCGGTGCTCCGGGATGGCTGCAGTCACCCCATAGCAGTGCCGACCCCACTGCAGTGCTGTGCTCACCCCATAGCAGTGCCGGCCCCACTGCAGTGCTGTGCTCACCCCATAGCAGTGCCAGCCCCACTGCAGTGCTGTGCTCACCCCATAGCAGTGCCGGCCCCACTGCAGTGCTGTGCTCACCCCATAGCAGTGCCAGCCCTACTGCAGTGCTGTGCTCACCCCATAGCAGTGCCTGCGCACATCACTGCTCACACACCGACTGCTGCCTTTTGTATCCATGTTTTTATACAATAAACCTCTCCAATGTGGGGGATCTGTGGGGTGTCTGCGGGGTGTCTATGGGATACCTATGGGGTACCCGTGGTTTTGTTGGGCAGAACCCCAGAGCCACCCTGCTCCATGGGGTATCCATGGGGTATCTATGGGATACACACCTTGCTGTGGAGCTGAAGCTTCGTAGGCGCCCTGTTCTTTGGGGTATCTGTGGGGTATGTGTGGGGCATCTATGGGGTCTATGGGGATCTGTGGGATACACACCTTTGGGGTGTTTTTGCAGGGTGGAACCCTGGAGCCCACCTGCTCCTTGAGATACCCATGGGGAATCCATGGGGCATCCATAGTTTATCTATGAGACATCTATGGGTATCCATGGGGTAACTATGGCATATCTATGGGGCATCCAGGGGGTATCCACGGGGCGTCCACGAGGCATCCATGGGGAATGTGTGTTTGGGGCTGGAGGCCCAGGCCCAGAGGCTGGCACTCAGTTCCTCTCCCGCTCTGTGCTCACGCTTGCATTGCCCCGACTCAGGAGCAGCGCCGAGCCCTTGGCCGTGCCGAAGCTCGTGCTGTTCTCGTGGGCACGCTCCTGCAACCTGCCCCAGCCCCACTCTCTGGATGCCGTCCCTTCCTCCTCCTATGGCGCGCTGCTCGGTGTCCTTGGCACCGGAGCCAGGAGGACACGAGGGTGAGGAGGGCTGGTCTGGCACGCGCCTGAGCATCTCTTCCCGGAGGATCTGCTCCGCGAAGTCCCCAGGCACCGAGGTGAGGCTCACGGCCTGCAGCTTCCCTCCGAGGGGCTCCTCAGAGCGCCGTTTCCATTCTCCAGTCGCCACGGACTTTGCCCGGCAGCCACGACCTCTCTAAGGAGCTGCAGAGCGGCTCGGCGAGCCCGGAGTCGGCCGGCTCCTCCAGCACGCGGCACGCACGGCGCCGGGCCCCAGAGACTTGGCCAAACGCAGCCGTCAGCCGGCCCTGCGACCGCCACAACTGCGTGCGTTCGGTGCGCTGCCCCAACGCGACCCGGCGAGCGGCGCCAAGCGGGCAGCCTCACCTCTGCCCCTGGCTGGGGCTGCAGGCAGGGCTGTCGCTCTGCCCGTGTCGCTGCGCGATGCCAGGCGTCCATCTCTCTCTCTGACCGCTGGGCCCGCCTCAGCCTGCCCATTTCCTCTCGCGGCCTGGAGATCCCGCAGTTCCCCACAGCCAGAGCTCTGGGCGGCTCGGTGGCTCCTCGGAGCTCCGTCCGGCTGCCCGTGTCAGCCCAGAAAGGCTGCGGCCCCTCCGCCTGGCTCTGTGCCTCAGCCCGGCTGTTGCTGAGCGCTCGCCGTGTCGCTGTCAGGGGAGCAGCGGCCAGCCCGGCGCAGGGCTTTGGGAGGCTGGAGAGGAATGAGGAGCTGCCCCCCCCACGTAGCTGCGCCCCATCTCAACACAGACGCGGTTCGAGATGATGTTGATGTTTTTATTTTTTGGTCAATAATCCAATTTCAGATCTGACAAATGCCAATTTCAGATCTGACAAATGCCAATTTCAGGTCTTCCAAGTCCAATTTCAGATCTGACAAATGCCAATTTCAGATCTTCCAAGTCCAATTTCAGATCTGACAAATGCCAATTTCAGATCTTCCAAGTCCAATTTCAGGTCTTACAAATGCCAATTTCAGGTCTTCCAAGTCCAATTTCAGATGTTCCAAGTCCAATTTCAGACGGTCAGGTTTTTCACCACCTTCCCGAGCACCTGCACTCGGTAAATGCAGGTGTATTCTGGATGTCCCCAGTTGCTCTCCACCAGAACCTTGATGTGGCGAAAGGCTCTGGCAGGATGATTCTGCAAAGGAAATGGGGAGGAACAAAGTAATGGCTGGGGTTCCAATTCCCACCCTGTGCTCCACGGCTCGCCCCTGCCAGTTGCTCCTGTTGCTCAGCAGCTCCAGACAGCGAGAGGAGCGTGGCTGTGCAGCCGGAGGGCTCCAGCTGCAGGCCTGTGGGAGCACAGGGAGGGGCAGGGAGCAGGCGTCCTCCGTGGCGTGCTGCCCCTGTCCTACCTGGAGCAGGAAGATCTCTAAGAATGCCTTCTGCACATCGAAGGTGAACGACCCGAGCGGAACCTCCTCTTCGCTGTCCACATCCAGCCCCTTGCAAGCAAAGCACAAGGATGGACGCTCAGATTCGTGCACCAAGAGCAAAGCCGTGCGCTGTGTCAGCACGTGGCTGCCCACCCCCCTGCCCCGGGGCTCGGGCAGCAGCCCGGCCCTGCTTCCGCTGGAGCTCAGTCTCGGCCTCCAGGTTTGCTCAGGAAGCCCGAGATGCTTGCCGAGCAAGGCTTAAGGAGGATTCCAGCTCTCCAGCTTAGGAAACATCCCCTTGGGGCACTGCAGTGCTCGACAGGCGGCGGACACAGGGTTCTGAGGATGCCCAAAAGCAAGCCAGTCCCTGCTCCGGCACTGTGCTGTGCCCAGAGCCCAGGCAAAAGAGCAAAGCAGTGACTTACAAAGACAGCAAATTCTTTCGGGGCACTGCTGGGGGAGGCAGCTGGAGTCAGCCCTGGGTCAACGTGTTCCAGAATGACACAAGAGGGCAGGATTTCAGCTGGCAACCCGATGACCACCTGGCCCTGATGTCCCTCCATGGGCCAGCATTGTCCTGGTGAATCGCCCGGCTGCAAACAGAATGGGAGAGCAGAGGATCAGGAGAGAGCGCTGGGGCCACCGCACTCCCGGTTCAGCTAAGGGCCAAGGCAGCGAGCGTCTGCGGGCCGTACTTCTGCTTGAGAGTGGCTCACGTGTGAGGAATGGGGCAGAAGCACTGGGCCTGAATTCGCCGCCCGACAAAGGGGCTCTCAGTGTCACCGCAAAGGGGAAGATGGCGGCTGGGAAAGCGTCGGAGTGGGACCGTCTCTCTCCAGCACTGCTCCGCCGGCCCCCAGCTCTGCCCACAGAGGGACAGCTGGGATGGCTGTGGCACTGCGGTGTCGGCGGGGAGGAGATCTCTCACCCGGCTGGGACTGAGGAGCGTGGGCCCCACACACACAGCGCTTCAGCTCAGCTGCCTCGTGAGGGGAAGCACCGATTTCCAGCACGCCCGGCCCCGTATCGGACCTTTGGCTCCACGGCTTGAGCAACGCGCCGGGCCTGAGGGGAGACCCCCGAGGGGGAGCGAGGGCTGCAAGCAGCGCTGCTGATGGCCGCCACGATACCTGCAGGATGGTATCCGGAGGATTGACGGGCACGATGAAACTGTGGAGCCAGCAAAACCAGCACTTAAATGTGTAGGTAGGAGAAGTTCTGTGCAGGTCGATGGTACCACCTGTAACGATGGGGAGGAGATGAGTGCGAGAGGCAGCGGACGTGGAGGAGCGGAGGGGAGCAGGGCTTGCCTGCCTGTGTCCTCACCAATGCTCTTCCGTGCCCAGTCCGGCGTCTGATAGCACTCCTGCCGTGCTCTCAGCTCAGACAGCATCCGCTGGAAGGACAAGAAACCATGTCAGGACGCGACCACGTCAGCGCGCAGCTCAGCGTGACTGCCAGCACCCGCAGGCCTGACACGCAAGGCCAGCCGCGTCCCGAGGGCTGTGAGCTCCGTGCTGGCCGGCACGAGGGGCCAGGACTGAGGAAGGATGTCCGAGCCCACGGCCACTGACCTGTGCCTCCGTGTCTCTCTGTATTTTCTGGAATCTCCACAAAGACGCAGTGAAATACACCTGGGTAGCGACTGCCACTGGAAAGACAGAGAGAAGGTTGTCAGTGCAGGGGTTGCTGCTGGTGCTGAGCTCATGCTGGCTTTTCCTTGGAGCCTGGGAAGCCGCCGTTGGGCGGAGGATGTTGGGAATGGTGCGGGCTGAGGACATGTCTCTGCCCACGGCCTTCAGGCACTGCAGCCCCGCGACCCCGTGCTGCAGCTCGGTGCCCCAGCGCTGCTCCCATTTCCCCTGGCTGCACCCGGCGGCACCGAAAGCAGCGTGGCGGGCAGAATGCCAGCCCTACAGGGAGGCCAAAGCCAGGCCGACTCGAGGATGTCCTTGAGAAGCGGCACCGGGGCCGTGGGGTCCTCCTCGGTCCGCATCCTAACGCTGGGGGGACCGCAGCAGCTCTCGGGCTGAGTGGGACCCAGTGGTGGAGAGCAGCTGTGGAGCAAGCAGGCGGCCAGGATAGGAAGGCAGAAGTGCCGCGCTGGTGCTCCAGTGCCTCTGAAGGCCTCTGCTCACACGGACCTCATCCAGCACAGCCCAGCACAGTGGTCGCTGCGGGATGTTTGCTCATCGGGACTCACCAAGAAGCACCAGAGACAGTGCGACGAACACTCTGGCGCGGTTCATCTTGTGCTGTGAAGCAGCAGCAGCCAGGCGTCTTGCAGTTCTTTTGGCTGCTTCACGCCACACTGAACGCTGTTGGCCAGCGGAGGCAGGACCTGATGCTGGTAAAGGCCCGCTCAATTCCGCCGGCTCACAGAGGCTTCTGCGGGAGGAAAGAACCTGGTTGAGCACCGGTCCCACCGTGTGAGAGCCGAGGCAGGCGGCAGCAGCCTGCGCAGAGGCCCGCCCAGAGGACGGACGGGCCTTGGGCTGCCCCCCGGCGCCGTCCCTGCTGCAGTGAGGGTCAAACCAGAGGCTTCCCCCGGCTGCCCCTCTCCCCGGGCCACCGAGGGCTGTGTGCGCGCTCGCCCCCGGCCGCTTCCCCCCACCTCGTACCTCTGCCCCTGCGCTGATGTGTCCCCAGCGGGGACCTGCTGGCCCTCGCCGACAGCCCGGCTCCCTGCGGGGCACTTAGGTGCCCTGGGGCGCCTTGCGGTCGCAGCCTTTCTCCTCGCCATCGCAGCGAAGGTGAGCCCTGGAAGCGGCACGTCCTCTCAGCACCACGGTCCCAAAAGCTCTGAGCCCACTGGGGCTCTGCCAGCTGCAGCCCTTGGCGGGCTGTGATGTCACAGAGGGCAGCTGTGATGTCCCAGAGGGCAGGGGCACAGCCGGCCCATGAGCAGGGCACGCCCAGCAGCTGGGGGCATGGAGGGCGATTCCGTGCTCCCCACTCTGGACCCGAGAGGAGGGCCGGCCACAGTTCAGCCTCGGGTCTCCCTGTGACGCACAGAAGCATTTCTTCATCAACTCACAGGATCTCAGCACCTGAGTTGGGTCGGAAGGCACCTCCCAGCCCCCCCAGCCCCACCGTGATGTTCGGACTCGCTTGGATGCTCAAGGAGGTGATGGAGGGGTTCGGAACACTTTTCCCTTTTGGACTCAAGGGACGGCCTGCAGACAGAAATTGCTGTGGACGTTCTCCAAGCTCCGACCCCTTTCAGGCCCTACCTCCTGGCCACATGCGACACGCTCCCTTTCCCCACGGGCCGAGGAACTCGGGGGATCCATTCCCGGCTCGCCCACCACGTCACCCATCCGATGCCTGACAGCCTCCCTGGCGGCCTCGGTCCAACTTCTCTCTACATTCGGACCGGTTCTCTCCGACCTCCTGGCGCCTTTGGTAAATAAAACTCATTCCGAGGTCACCTTCAGCAGCCGAGTGGCGTCTCGCTTTTGTAAGGACAGCCCCTCGTTCCCCACCGTCCCTTCATCCCCGCGGGACCCACCGCCCCTCCCGGTCCCACCGCCCCACGGGTCCTCAGCACGGAGCCCCGGCAGCCCGAGTGCAGCACCGCTGAGTGCCAGCCCTCGGGACGCTGCCACCTCCCCCCCCAACCAAACTGTCAGCGATTTCCGGGCTGGTTCGGCCCGGTTCCGTGACCAGCGGGGCGGAGGGATCTGCGGATCCGTGCCTCCGGAAAAGGGAAACGGGGGTCCCCAACACAATTGACAACTGTGGCAATAATCTGAGGTGGAACAAAGTAACGTACTAAATATCGTATTAGCAAAGGATGATGAGAGAGAGAGAGAGTGTGTCTGAATGGCAGGTAGGCCTCACCACAACGCTGAGGTGAGAAGCGCAGTCCAGTTGAGCGGTGAAGAAAAGCAGACGGCGAAGCGCAGACGGAGAAGCAGCGTCAGGTGACCTTGCCCAGAGTTCTGTCTCCTCGCTGACCGCAAAGCCTCCTGGGGAAATGCAGTTCTTCTCCGTCGGACAAACATTGGGAACTGGAGCATCGGAAGTCAAACCCCCCAGTGCATGACGTGATGTTATGGTGTGGAATGCTGATAGCCAAACATCATCAAACCATGGCAGGAGGAACCTCCTGCAAGCCGTAACGCTGCGCTTCCCCAGCACCAAAGCTCCGCCAGCCCCCCGCGCTCCCACCCTGCATCCCCGCAGTGACAGCGCTGCAAACAGCCCCGGACTCCCCCCGCAGCACCAGGGCCGGACCGGGGGGCCGGGGGGGCTGCACGGTGCTGTCTGAGCTCTGCAGTCTCCTGTGAGCGCCGGGAGGAGCAGGGAGCAGAGCTGCGCTTCCAGCACCCGACGCGGCACGGAGCCGCCTGCTGTCCGTGTCCATGGGGTATCCATGGGCTATCTGTGGGGCATCTATGGGGTATGCATGGGACATCCGTGGGCACCCGTGGGGTCTGTGTGTTTGCGTGCGCGTGAGCCACCGTTCCTTGGGATGTCTGTGGGCTATCTGTGGGGTGCGAGTGCGCTGCTGGGCTCTGCTCCGTGGGATTTCTACGGGGCGCCTCCGTTTCTGTGGCCGCTTTGCCGTCCCCAAGATGGCGCCGCGCGCTACGCCGCCCCTGTCCGTCCGCCCGCGTCCTCCCCAAGATGGCGGCCCCCCGCGGCCCGTGCGCTACGCCGACGCATTTCCGGCGCGAGGCCCCACTCCGCTTCCCGCGCGTTTCTCCTCGTGCCCCGCAAGGCGGCTGTGGGGAGCGCGGCGAGATGGCGGACGCTGTGGGTCTGCGCGAGCCGAGCGGCGAGGAGTTCGCCATGGACGAGGACGGCGACGGTGAGGGCGGCCGAGGCCCGGCGGGCGGGCGGGCGGTGCGGCTCTGCTCCCGCTCCCCGCTCCCCGCTCCCCGCTCCCCGCTCCCCGCTCCCCGCCCCGCCCCGTCCCCGGTCGGGCCCCGGCCGTCTTTCCGCAGAGAGCTTCCAGAAGCTGAAGGAGAAGGCCAAGAAGCGGACAGGCCGCGGCTTCGGCTCGGCTGAGGGCGGCGCTCCGTGAAGCTCGGCGTCCCGGCGCCGCGCCGCGCCCTCGGGGCCGTGCGAGGCTGTGCGGGGCCGTGCAATGCTGTGCGGGCTTCAGCGGGGCTGTGTGGGGCCGTGTGGAGTTCTGCGGGGCTGCGCGGGGCTGCGTGCGGTTCTGCGGGGCTGTGCGGGGCCCAGTGGCGGTTTTTATGTTGGCAGGGTGTGTCTGGCATGAACAGTTACACTCTGTTGGTTTTCTCCCTCCGTGTCTGCTGAACTTGTTTACGTCTCCCGAGCTCTTTTGCTAATCAGAGCGAGAATGTCTTGATTTCCTCCCAATAACATACCGATTAAAGGAAGCAGAGCCTGGATAAACGAATGGCGGAATGGGCGGGGGTTGGAGCACATATAGAAACAGGAACGGTAACCAAAAAAAAAATAATAGACAGTGTTACCCAGGGCTGTGAGAACAGCCCGGGGATTTTTGAGAACCGGTCAGCTCAGGATGGATCCTGAGACGTGGGTTCCTCCATCCATCCCAGGGTGGAACTGGACTGCAGTACGTGGGCGCCACGGTAACTGCAGAGTTCTGTGCACAAAGGGCTGCGAGTTTGCTGAATTTCTTAGCTGAAATGGTTGTCGAGGTCCTCAATAGAAGGCTCAACCGATGAAAGAGAAGGAGGGGAGCAATTTGCCGGCCTCCCAGAACACCAGATCCTTCAGTCCCCCAGATCCTTCTCCAGATGAACCTTCAGCCTTTCTTTGGAGGGGAGCTGCTCCGGCCCTGGGAGCATCCTCGCGGCCCCCTCTGGGCCCGCTCCACGTCTCTCATGTGCTGGGGGCCCAGGCCCGGGTGCAGGGCTCCAGATGGGGCTGGCACCAGCTGGCGCTCTTTGGCTCTTCCGTCTCCCAGTGCCCTCAGCCCCTGCCCACACGGCTTCCTTCGGAATCCTTTGCCAGCAGCCCCGCTCTGCTCTGAACACAGCGCACAAACTCTCTGGAAGCGAGACGCCCAAAGCTGAGCGCGGCACTCAAGGTGCGTGTCGTGGCTGCGGGACTTTTGTTATCCGTACTCCACGTGGTAGAGCCGTGCCGAAGCTCGTGCTGTTCTCGTGGGCACGCTCCTGCAACCTGCCCCAGCCCCACTCTCTGGATGCCATCCCTTCCTCCTCCTATGGCGCGCTGCTCGGTGTCCTTGGCACCGGAGCCAGGAGGACACGAGGGTGAGGAGGGCTGGTCTGGCACGCGCCTGAGCATCTCTTCCCGGAGGATCTGCTCCGCGAAGTCCCCAGGCACCGAGGTGAGGCTCACGGCCTGCAGCTTCCCTCCGAGGGGCTCCTCAGAGCGCCGTTTCCATTCTCCAGTCGCCACGGACTTTGCCCGGCAGCCACGACCTCTCTAAGGAGCTGCAGAGCGGCTCGGCGAGCCCGGAGTCGGCCGGCTCCTCCAGCACGCGGCACGCTCGGCGCCGGGCCCCAGAGACTTGGCCAAACGCAGCCGTCAGCCGGCCCTGCGACCGCCACAACTGCGTGCGTTCGGTGCGCTGCCCCAACGCGACCCGGCGAGCGGCGCCAAGCGGGCAGCCTCACCTCTGCCCCTGGCTGGGGCTGCAGGCAGGGCTGTCGCTCTGCCCGTGTCGCTGCGCGATGCCAGGCGTCCATCTCTCTCTCTGACCGCTGGGCCCGCCTCAGCCTGCCCATTTCCTCTCGCGGCCTGGAGATCCCGCAGTTCCCCACAGCCAGAGCTCTGGGCGGCTCGGTGGCTCCTCGGAGCTCCGTCCGGCTGCCCGTGTCACCCAGAAAGGCTGCGGCCCCTCCGCCTGGCTCTGTGCCTCAGCCCGGCTGTTGCTGAGCGCTCGCCGTGTCGCTGTCAGGGGAGCAGCGGCCAGCCCGGCGCAGGGCTTTGGGAGGCTGGAGAGGAATGAGGAGCTGCCCCCCCCACGTAGCTGCGCCCCATCTCAACACAGACGCGGTTCGAGATGATGTTGATGTTTTTATTTTTTGGTCAATAATCCAATTTCAGATCTGACAAATGCCAATTTCAGATCTGACAAATGCCAATTTCAGGTCTTCCAAGTCCAATTTCAGATGTTCCAAGTCCAATTTCAGACGGTCAGGTTTTTCACCACCTTCCCGAGCACCTGCACTCGGTAAATGCAGGTGTATTCTGGATGTCCCCAGTTGCTCTCCACCAGAACCTTGATGTGGCGAAAGGCTCTGGCAGGATGATTCTGCAAAGGAAATGGGGAGGAACAAAGTAATGGCTGGGGTTCCAATTCCCACCCTGTGCTCCACGGCTCGCCCCTGCCAGTTGCTCCTGTTGCTCAGCAGCTCCAGACAGCGAGAGGAGCGTGGCTGTGCAGCCGGAGGGCTCCAGCTGCAGGCCTGTGGGAGCACAGGGAGGGGCAGGGAGCAGGCGTCCTCCGTGGCGTGCTGCCCCTGTCCTACCTGGAGCAGGAAGATCTCTAAGAATGCCTTCTGCACATCGAAGGTGAACGACCCGAGCGGAACCTCCTCTTCGCTGTCCACATCCAGCCCCTTGCAAGCAAAGCACAAGGATGGACGCTCAGATTCGTGCACCAAGAGCAAAGCCGTGCGCTGTGTCAGCACGTGGCTGCCCACCCCCCTGCCCCGGGGCTCGGGCAGCAGCCCGGCCCTGCTTCCGCTGGAGCTCAGTCTCGGCCTCCAGGTTTGCTCAGGAAGCCCGAGATGCTTGCCGAGCAAGGCTTAAGAAGGATTCCAGCTCTCCAGCTTAGGAAACATCCCCTTGGGGCACTGCAGTGCTCGACAGGCGGCGGACACAGGGTTCTGAGGATGCCCAAAAGCAAGCCAGTCCCTGCTCCGGCACTGTGCTGTGCCCAGAGCCCAGGCAAAAGAGCAAAGCAGTGACTTACAAAGACAGCAAATTCTTTCGGGGCACTGCTGGGGGAGGCAGCTGGAGTCAGCCCTGGGTCAACGTGCTCCAGAATGACACAAGAGGGCAGGATTTCAGCTGGCAACCCGATGACCACCTGGCCCTGATGTCCCTCCATGGGCCAGCATTGTCCTGGTGAATCGCCCGGCTGCAAACAGAATGGGAGAGCAGAGGATCAGGAGAGAGCGCTGGGGCCACCGCACTCCCGGTTCAGCTAAGGGCCAAGGCAGCGAGCGTCTGCGGGCCGTACTTCTGCTTGAGAGTGGCTCACGTGTGAGGAATGGGGCAGAAGCACTGGGCCTGAATTCGCCGCCCGACAAAGGGGCTCTCAGTGTCACCGCAAAGGGGAAGATGGCGGCTGGGAAAGCGTCGGAGTGGGACCGTCTCTCTCCAGCACTGCTCCGCCGGCCCCCAGCTCTGCCCACAGAGGGACAGCTGGGATGGCTGTGGCACTGCGGTGTCGGCGGGGAGGAGATCTCTCACCCGGCTGGGACTGAGGAGCGTGGGCCCCACACACACAGCGCTTCAGCTCAGCTGCCTCGTGAGGGGAAGCACCGATTTCCAGCACGCCCGGCCCCGTATCGGACCTTTGGCTCCACGGCTTGAGCAACGCGCCGGGCCTGAGGGGAGACCCCCGAGGGGGAGCGAGGGCTGCAAGCAGCGCTGCTGATGGCCGCCACGATACCTGCAGGATGGTATCCGGAGGATTGACGGGCACGATGAAACTGTGGAGCCAGCAAAACCAGCACTTAAATGTGTAGGTAGGAGAAGTTCTGTGCAGGTCGATGGTACCACCTGTAACGATGGGGAGGAGATGAGTGCGAGAGGCAGCGGACGTGGAGGAGCGGAGGGGAGCAGGGCTTGCCTGCCTGTGTCCTCACCAATGCTCTTCCGTGCCCAGTCCGGCGTCTGATAGCACTCCTGCCGTGCTCTCAGCTCAGACAGCATCCGCTGGAAGGACAAGAAACCATGTCAGGACGCGACCACGTCAGCGCGCAGCTCAGCGTGACTGCCAGCACCCGCAGGCCTGACACGCAAGGCCAGCCGCGTCCCGAGGGCTGTGAGCTCCGTGCTGGCCGGCACGAGGGGCCAGGACTGAGGAAGGATGTCCGAGCCCACGGCCACTGACCTGTGCCTCCGTGTCTCTCTGTATTTTCTGGAATCTCCACAAAGACGCAGTGAAATACACCTGGGTAGCGACTGCCACTGGAAAGACAGAGAGAAGGTTGTCAGTGCAGGGGTTGCTGCTGGTGCTGAGCTCATGCTGGCTTTTCCTTGGAGCCTGGGAAGCCGCCGTTGGGCGGAGGATGTTGGGAATGGTGCGGGCTGAGGACATGTCTCTGCCCACGGCCTTCAGGCACTGCAGCCCCGCGACCCCGTGCTGCAGCTCGGTGCCCCAGCGCTGCTCCCATTTCCCCTGGCTGCACCCGGCGGCACCGAAAGCAGCGTGGCGGGCAGAATGCCAGCCCTACAGGGAGGCCAAAGCCAGGCCGACTCGAGGATGTCCTCGAGAAGCGGCACCGGGGCCGTGGGGTCCTCCTCGGTCCGCATCCTAACGCTGGGGGGACCGCAGCAGCTCTCGGGCTGAGTGGGACCCAGTGGTGGAGAGCAGCTGTGGAGCAAGCAGGCGGCCAGGATAGGAAGGCAGAAGTGCCGCGCTGGTGCTCCAGTGCCTCTGAAGGCCTCTGCTCACACGGACCTCATCCAGCACAGCCCAGCACAGTGGTCGCTGCGGGATGTTTGCTCATCGGGACTCACCAAGAAGCACCAGAGACAGTGCGACGAACACTCTGGCGCGGTTCATCTTGTGCTGTGAAGCAGCAGCAGCCAGGCGTCTTGCAGTTCTTTTGGCTGCTTCACGCCACACTGAACGCTGTTGGCCAGCGGAGGCAGGGCCTGATGCTGGTAAAGGCCCGCTCAATTCCGCCGGCTCACAGAGGCTTCTGCGGGAGGAAAGAACCTGGTTGAGCACCGGTCCCACCGTGTGAGAGCCGAGGCAGGCGGCAGCAGCCTGCGCAGAGGCCCTCCCAGAGGACGGACGGGCCTTGGGCTGCCCCCCGGCGCCGTCCCTGCTGCAGTGAGGGTCAAACCAGAGGCTTCCCCCGGCTGCCCCTCTCCCCGGGCCACCGAGGGCTGTGTGCGCGCTCGCCCCCGGCCCGATGCCCCCGGCCGCTTCCCCCCACCTCGTACCTCTGCCCCTGCGCTGATGTGTCCCCAGCGGGGACCTGCTGGCCCTCGCCGACAGCCCGGCTCCCTGCGGGGCACTTAGGTGCCCTGGGGCGCCTTGCGGTCGCAGCCTTTCTCCTCGCCATCGCAGCGAAGGTGAGCCCTGGAAGCGGCACGTCCTCTCAGCACCACGGTCCCAAAAGCTCTGAGCCCACTGGGGCTCTGCCAGCTGCAGCCCTTGGCGGGCTGTGATGTCACAGAGGGCAGCTGTGATGTCCCAGAGGGCAGGGGCACAGCCGGCCCATGAGCAGGGCACGCCCAGCAGCTGGGGGCATGGAGGGCGATTCCGTGCTCCCCACTCTGGACCCGAGAGGAGGGCCGGCCACAGTTCAGCCTCTGGTCTCCCTGTGACGCACAGAAGCATTTCTTCATCAACTCACAGGATCTCAGCACCTGAGTTGGGTCGGAAGGCACCTCCCAGCCCCCCCAGCCCCACCGTGATGTTCGGACTCGCTTGGATGCTCAAGGAGGTGATGGAGGGGTTCGGAACACGTTTCCCTTTTGGACTCAAGGGACGGCCTGCAGACAGAAATTGCTGTGGACGTTCTCCAAGCTCCGACCCCTTTCAGGCCCTACCTCCTGGCCACATGCAACACGCTCCCTTTCCCCACGGGCCGAGGAACTCGGGGGATCCATTCCCGGCTCGCCCACCACGTCACCCATCCGATGCCTGACAGCCTCCCTGGCGGCCTCGGTCCAACTTCTCTCTACATTCGGACCGGTTCTCTCCGACCTCCTGGCGCCTTTGGTAAATAAAACTCATTCCGAGGTCACCTTCAGCAGCCGAGTGGCGTCTCGCTTTTGTAAGGACAGCCCCTCGTTCCCCACCGTCCCTTCATCCCCGCGGGACCCACCGCCCCTCCCGGTCCCACCGCCCCACGGGTCCTCAGCACGGAGCCCCGGCAGCCCGAGTGCAGCACCGCTGAGTGCCAGCCCTCGGGACGCTGCCACCTCCCCCCCCAACCAAACTGTCAGCGATTTCCGGGCTGGTTCGGCCCGGTTCCGTGACCAGCGGGGCGGAGGGATCTGCGGATCCGTGCCTCCGGAAAAGGGAAACGGGGGTCCCCAACACAATTGACAACTGTGGCAATAATCTGAGGTGGAACAAAGTAACGTACTAAATATCGTATTAGCAAAGGATGATGAGAGAGAGAGAGAGTGTGTCTGAATGGCAGGTAGGCCTCACCACAACGCTGAGGTGAGAAGCGCAGTCCAGTTGAGCGGAGAAAAGCAGACGGCGAAGCGCAGACGGAGAAGCAGCGTCAGGTGACCTTGCCCAGAGTTCTGTCTCCTCGCTGACCGCAAAGCCTCCTGGGGAAATGCAGTTCTTCTCCGTCGGACAAACATTGGGAACTGGAGCATCGGAAGTCAAACCCCCCAGTGCATGACGTGATGTTATGGTGTGGAATGCTGATAGCCAAACATCATCAAACCATGGCAGGAGGAACCTCCTGCAAGCCGTAACGCTGCGCTTCCCCAGCACCAAAGCTCCGCCAGCCCCCCGCGCTCCCACCCTGCATCCCCGCAGTGACAGCGCTGCAAACAGCCCCGGACTCCCCCCGCAGCACCAGGGCCGGACCGGGGGGCCGGGGGGGCTGCACGGTGCTGTCTGAGCTCTGCAGTCTCCTGTGAGCGCCGGGAGGAGCAGGGAGCAGAGCTGCGCTTCCAGCACCCGACGCGGCACGGAGCCGCCTGCTGTCCGTGTCCATGGGGTATCCATGGGCTATCTGTGGGGCATCTATGGGGTATGCATGGGACATCCGTGGGCACCCGTGGGGTCTGTGTGTTTGCGTGCGCGTGAGCCACCGTTCCTTGGGATGTCTGTGGGCTATCTGTGGGGTGCGAGTGCGCTGCTGGGCTCTGCTCCGTGGGATTTCTACGGGGCGCCTCCGTTTCTGTGGCCGCTTTGCCGTCCCCAAGATGGCGCCGCGCGCTACGCCGCCCCTGTCCGTCCGCCCGCGTCCTCCCCAAGATGGCGGCCCCCCGCGGCCCGTGCGCTACGCCGACGCATTTCCGGCGCGAGGCCCCACTCCGCTTCCCGCGCGTTTCTCCTCGTGCCCCGCAAGGCGGCTGTGGGGAGCGCGGCGAGATGGCGGACGCTGTGGGTCTGCGCGAGCCGAGCGGCGAGGAGTTCGCCATGGACGAGGACGGCGACGGTGAGGGCGGCCGAGGCCCGGCGGGCGGGCGGGCGGTGCGGCTCTGCTCCCGCTCCCCGCTCCCCGCTCCCCGCTCCCCGCTCCCCGCTCCCCGCCCCGCCCCGTCCCCGGTCGGGCCCCGGCCGTCTTTCCGCAGAGAGCTTCCAGAAGCTGAAGGAGAAGGCCAAGAAGCGGAGAGGCCGCGGCTTCGGCTCGGCTGAGGGCGGCGCTCCGTGAAGCTCGGCGTCCCGGCGCCGCGCCGCGCCCTCGGGGCCGTGCGAGGCTGTGCGGGGCCGTGCAATGCTGTGCGGGCTTCAGCGGGGCTGTGTGGGGCCGTGTGGAGTTCTGCGGGGCTGCGCGGGGCTGCGTGCGGTTCTGCGGGGCTGTGCGGGGCCCAGTGGCGGTTTTTATGTTGGCAGGGTGTGTCTGGCATGAACAGTTACACTCTGTTGGTTTTCTCCCTCCGTGTCTGCTGAACTTGTTTACGTCTCCCGAGCTCTTTTGCTAATCAGAGCGAGAATGTCTTGATTTCCTCCCAATAACATACCGATTAAAGGAAGCAGAGCCTGGATAAACGAATGGCGGAATGGGCGGGGGTTGGAGCACATATAGAAACAGGAACGGTAACCAAAAAAAAAATAATAGACAGTGTTACCCAGGGCTGTGAGAACAGCCCGGGGATTTTTGAGAACCGGTCAGCTCAGGATGGATCCTGAGACGTGGGTTCCTCCATCCATCCCAGGGTGGAACTGGACTGCAGTACGTGGGCGCCACGGTAACTGCAGAGTTCTGTGCACAAAGGGCTGCGAGTTTGCTGAATTTCTTAGCTGAAATGGTTGTCGAGGTCCTCAATAGAAGGCTCAACCGATGAAAGAGAAGGAGGGGAGCAATTTGCCGGCCTCCCAGAACACCAGATCCTTCAGTCCCCCAGATCCTTCTCCAGATGAACCTTCAGCCTTTCTTTGGAGGGGAGCTGCTCCGGCCCTGGGAGCATCCTCGCGGCCCCCTCTGGGCCCCCTCCACGTCTCTCATGTGCTGGGGGCCCAGGCCCGGGTGCAGGGCTCCAGATGGGGCTGGCACCAGCTGGCGCTCTTTGGCTCTTCCGTCTCCCAGTGCCCTCAGCCCCTGCCCACACGGCTTCCTTCGGAATCCTTTGCCAGCAGCCCCGCTCTGCTCTGAACACAGCGCACAAACTCTCTGGAAGCGAGACGCCCAAAGCTGAGCGCGGCACTCAAGGTGCGTGTCGTGGCTGCGGGACTTTTGTTATCCGTACTCCACGTGGTAGAGCCGTGCCGAAGCTCGTGCTGTTCTCGTGGGCACGCTCCTGCAACCTGCCCCAGCCCCACTCTCTGGATGCCATCCCTTCCTCCTATGGCGCGCTGCTCGGTGTCCTTGGCACCGGAGCCAGGAGGACACGAGGGTGAGGAGGGCTGGTCTGGCACGCGCCTGAGCATCTCTTCCCGGAGGATCTGCTCCGCGAAGTCCCCAGGCACCGAGGTGAGGCTCACGGCCTGCAGCTTCCCTCCGAGGGGCTCCTCAGAGCGCCGTTTCCATTCTCCAGTCGCCACGGACTTTGCCCGGCAGCCACGACCTCTCTAAGGAGCTGCAGAGCGGCTCGGCGAGCCCGGAGTCGGCCGGCTCCTCCAGCACGCGGCACGCACGGCGCCGGGCCCCAGAGACTTGGCCAAACACAGCCGTCAGCCGGCCCTGCGACCGCCACAACTGCGTGCGTTCGGTGCGCTGCCCCAACGCGACCCGGCGAGCGGCGCCAAGCGGGCAGCCTCACCTCTGCCCCTGGCTGGGGCTGCAGGCAGGGCTGTCGCTCTGCCCGTGTCGCTGCGCGATGCCAGGCGTCCATCTCTCTCTCTGACCGCTGGGCCCGCCTCAGCCTGCCCATTTCCTCTCGCGGCCTGGAGATCCCGCAGTTCCCCACAGCCAGAGCTCTGGGCGGCTCGGTGGCTCCTCGGAGCTCCGTCCGGCTGCCCGTGTCAGCCCAGAAAGGCTGCGGCCCCTCCGCCTGGCTCTGTGCCTCAGCCCGGCTGTTGCTGAGCGCTCGCCGTGTCGCTGTCAGGGGAGCAGCGGCCAGCCCGGCGCAGGGCTTTGGGAGGCTGGAGAGGAATGAGGAGCTGCCCCCCCCACGTAGCTGCGCCCCATCTCAACACAGACGCGGTTCGAGATGATGTTGATGTTTTTATTTTTTGGTCAATAATCCAATTTCAGATCTGACAAATGCCAATTTCAGATCTGACAAATGCCAATTTCAGGTCTTCCAAGTCCAATTTCAGATCTGACAAATGCCAATTTCAGATCTTCCAAGTCCAATTTCAGGTCTTACAAATGCCAATTTCAGGTCTTCCAAGTCCAATTTCAGATGTTCCAAGTCCAATTTCAGACGGTCAGGTTTTTCACCACCTTCCCGAGCACCTGCACTCGGTAAATGCAGGTGTATTCTGGATGTCCCCAGTTGCTCTCCACCAGAACCTTGATGTGGCGAAAGGCTCTGGCAGGATGATTCTGCAAAGGAAATGGGGAGGAACAAAGTAATGGCTGGGGTTCCAATTCCCACCCTGTGCTCCACGGCTCGCCCCTGCCAGTTGCTCCTGTTGCTCAGCAGCTCCAGACAGCGAGAGGAGCGTGGCTGTGCAGCCGGAGGGCTCCAGCTGCAGGCCTGTGGGAGCACAGGGAGGGGCAGGGAGCAGGCGTCCTCCGTGGCGTGCTGCCCCTGTCCTACCTGGAGCAGGAAGATCTCTAAGAATGCCTTCTGCACATCGAAGGTGAACGACCCGAGCGGAACCTCCTCTTCGCTGTCCACATCCAGCCCCTTGCAAGCAAAGCACAAGGATGGACGCTCAGATTCGTGCACCAAGAGCAAAGCCGTGCGCTGTGTCAGCACGTGGCTGCCCACCCCCCTGCCCCGGGGCTCGGGCAGCAGCCCGGCCCTGCTTCCGCTGGAGCTCAGTCTCGGCCTCCAGGTTTGCTCAGGAAGCCCGAGATGCTTGCCGAGCAAGGCTTAAGGAGGATTCCAGCTCTCCAGCTTAGGAAACATCCCCTTGGGGCACTGCAGTGCTCGACAGGCGGCGGACACAGGGTTCTGAGGATGCCCAAAAGCAAGCCAGTCCCTGTTCCGGCACTGTGCTGTGCCCAGAGCCCAGGCAAAAGAGCAAAGCAGTGACTTACAAAGACAGCAAATTCTTTCGGGGCACTGCTGGGGGAGGCAGCTGGAGTCAGCCCTGGGTCAACGTGTTCCAGAATGACACAAGAGGGCAGGATTTCAGCTGGCAACCCGATGACCACCTGGCCCTGATGTCCCTCCATGGGCCAGCATTGTCCTGGTGAATCGCCCGGCTGCAAACAGAATGGGAGAGCAGAGGATCAGGAGAGAGCGCTGGGGCCACCGCACTCCCGGTTCAGCTAAGGGCCAAGGCAGCGAGCGTCTGCGGGCCGTACTTCTGCTTGAGAGTGGCTCACGTGTGAGGAATGGGGCAGAAGCACTGGGCCTGAATTCGCCGCCCGACAAAGGGGCTCTCAGTGTCACCGCAAAGGGGAAGATGGCGGCTGGGAAAGCGTCGGAGTGGGACCGTCTCTCTCCAGCACTGCTCCGCCGGCCCCCAGCTCTGCCCACAGAGGGACAGCTGGGATGGCTGTGGCACTGCGGTGTCGGCGGGGAGGAGATCTCTCACCCGGCTGGGACTGAGGAGCGTGGGCCCCACACACACAGCGCTTCAGCTCAGCTGCCTCGTGAGGGGAAGCACCGATTTCCAGCACGCCCGGCCCCGTATCGGACCTTTGGCTCCACGGCTTGAGCAACGCGCCGGGCCTGAGGGGAGACCCCCGAGGGGGAGCGAGGGCTGCAAGCAGCGCTGCTGATGGCCACCACGATACCTGCAGGATGGTATCCGGAGGATTGACGGGCACGATGAAACTGTGGAGCCAGCAAAACCAGCACTTAAATGTGTAGGTAGGAGAAGTTCTGTGCAGGTCGATGGTACCACCTGTAACGATGGGGAGGAGATGAGTGCGAGAGGCAGCGGACGTGGAGGAGCGGAGGGGAGCAGGGCTTGCCTGCCTGTGTCCTCACCAATGCTCTTCCGTGCCCAGTCCGGCGTCTGATAGCACTCCTGCCGTGCTCTCAGCTCAGACAGCATCCGCTGGAAGGACAAGAAACCATGTCAGGACGCGACCACGTCAGCGCGCAGCTCAGCGTGACTGCCAGCACCCGCAGGCCTGACACGCAAGGCCAGCCGCGTCCCGAGGGCTGTGAGCTCCGTGCTGGCCGGCACGAGGGGCCAGGACTGAGGAAGGATGTCCGAGCCCACGGCCACTGACCTGTGCCTCCGTGTCTCTCTGTATTTTCTGGAATCTCCACAAAGACGCAGTGAAATACACCTGGGTAGCGACTGCCACTGGAAAGACAGAGAGAAGGTTGTCAGTGCAGGGGTTGCTGCTGGTGCTGAGCTCATGCTGGCTTTTCCTTGGAGCCTGGGAAGCCGCCGTTGGGCGGAGGATGTTGGGAATGGTGCGGGCTGAGGACATGTCTCTGCCCACGGCCTTCAGGCACTGCAGCCCCGCGACCCCGTGCTGCAGCTCGGTGCCCCAGCGCTGCTCCCATTTCCCCTGGCTGCACCCGGCGGCACCGAAAGCAGCGTGGCGGGCAGAATGCCAGCCCTACAGGGAGGCCAAAGCCAGGCCGACTCGAGGATGTCCTCGAGAAGCGGCACCGGGGCCGTGGGGTCCTCCTCGGTCCGCATCCTAACGCTGGGGGGACCGCAGCAGCTCTCGGGCTGAGTGGGACCCAGTGGTGGAGAGCAGCTGTGGAGCAAGCAGGCGGCCAGGATAGGAAGGCAGAAGTGCCGCGCTGGTGCTCCAGTGCCTCTGAAGGCCTCTGCTCACACGGACCTCATCCAGCACAGCCCAGCACAGTGGTCGCTGCGGGATGTTTGCTCATCGGGACTCACCAAGAAGCACCAGAGACAGTGCGACGAACACTCTGGCGCGGTTCATCTTGTGCTGTGAAGCAGCAGCAGCCAGGCGTCTTGCAGTTCTTTTGGCTGCTTCACGCCACACTGAACGCTGTTGGCCAGCGGAGGCAGGGCCTGATGCTGGTAAAGGCCCGCTCAATTCCGCCGGCTCACAGAGGCTTCTGCGGGAGGAAAGAACCTGGTTGAGCACCGGTCCCACCGTGTGAGAGCCGAGGCAGGCGGCAGCAGCCTGCGCAGAGGCCCTCCCAGAGGACGGACGGGCCTTGGGCTGCCCCCCGGCGCCGTCCCTGCTGCAGTGAGGGTCAAACCAGAGGCTTCCCCCGGCTGCCCCTCTCCCCGGGCCACCGAGGGCTGTGTGCGCGCTCGCCCCCGGCCCGATGCCCCCGGCCGCTTCCCCCCACCTCGTACCTCTGCCCCTGCGCTGATGTGTCCCCAGCGGGGACCTGCTGGCCCTCGCCGACAGCCCGGCTCCCTGCGGGGCACTTAGGTGCCCTGGGGCGCCTTGCGGTCGCAGCCTTTCTCCTCGCCATCGCAGCGAAGGTGAGCCCTGGAAGCGGCACGTCCTCTCAGCACCACGGTCCCAAAAGCTCTGAGCCCACTGGGGCTCTGCCAGCTGCAGCCCTTGGCGGGCTGTGATGTCACAGAGGGCAGCTGTGATGTCCCAGAGGGCAGGGGCACAGCCGGCCCATGAGCAGGGCACGCCCAGCAGCTGGGGGCATGGAGGGCGATTCCGTGCTCCCCACTCTGGACCCGAGAGGAGGGCCGGCCACAGTTCAGCCTCTGGTCTCCCTGTGACGCACAGAAGCATTTCTTCATCAACTCACAGGATCTCAGCACCTGAGTTGGGTCGGAAGGCACCTCCCAGCCCCCCCAGCCCCACCGTGATGTTCGGACTCGCTTGGATGCTCAAGGAGGTGATGGAGGGGTTCGGAACACGTTTCCCTTTTGGACTCAAGGGACGGCCTGCAGACAGAAATTGCTGTGGACGTTCTCCAAGCTCCGACCCCTTTCAGGCCCTACCTCCTGGCCACATGCGACACGCTCCCTTTCCCCACGGGCCGAGGAACTCGGGGGATCCATTCCCGGCTCGCCCACCACGTCACCCATCCGATGCCTGACAGCCTCCCTGGCGGCCTCGGTCCAACTTCTCTCTACATTCGGACCGGTTCTCTCCGACCTCCTGGCGCCTTTGGTAAATAAAACTCATTCCGAGGTCACCTTCAGCAGCCGAGTGGCGTCTCGCTTTTGTAAGGACAGCCCCTCGTTCCCCACCGTCCCTTCATCCCCGCGGGACCCACCGCCCCTCCCGGTCCCACCGCCCCACGGGTCCTCAGCACGGAGCCCCGGCAGCCCGAGTGCAGCACCGCTGAGTGCCAGCCCTCGGGACGCTGCCACCTCCCCCCCCAACCAAACTGTCAGCGATTTCCGGGCTGGTTCGGCCCGGTTCCGTGACCAGCGGGGCGGAGGGATCTGCGGATCCGTGCCTCCGGAAAAGGGAAACGGGGGTCCCCAACACAATTGACAACTGTGGCAATAATCTGAGGTGGAACAAAGTAACGTACTAAATATCGTATTAGCAAAGGATGATGAGAGAGAGAGAGAGTGTGTCTGAATGGCAGGTAGGCCTCACCACAACGCTGAGGTGAGAAGCGCAGTCCAGTTGAGCGGAGAAAAGCAGACGGCGAAGCGCAGACGGAGAAGCAGCGTCAGGTGACCTTGCCCAGAGTTCTGTCTCCTCGCTGACCGCAAAGCCTCCTGGGGAAATGCAGTTCTTCTCCGTCGGACAAACATTGGGAACTGGAGCATCGGAAGTCAAACCCCCCAGTGCATGACGTGATGTTATGGTGTGGAATGCTGATAGCCAAACATCATCAAACCATGGCAGGAGGAACCTCCTGCAAGCCGTAACGCTGCGCTTCCCCAGCACCAAAGCTCCGCCAGCCCCCCGCGCTCCCACCCTGCATCCCTGCAGTGACAGCGCTGCAAACAGCCCCGGACTCCCCCCGCAGCACCAGGGCCGGACCGGGGGGCCGGGGGGGCTGCACGGTGCTGTCTGAGCTCTGCAGTCTCCTGTGAGCGCCGGGAGGAGCAGGGAGCAGAGCTGCGCTTCCAGCACCCGACGCGGCACGGAGCCGCCTGCTGTCCGTGTCCATGGGGTATCCATGGGCTATCTGTGGGGCATCTATGGGGTATGCATGGGACATCCGTGGGCACCCGTGGGGTCTGTGTGTTTGCGTGCGCGTGAGCCACCGTTCCTTGGGATGTCTGTGGGCTATCTGTGGGGTGCGAGTGCGCTGCTGGGCTCTGCTCCGTGGGATTTCTACGGGGCGCCTCCGTTTCTGTGGCCGCTTTGCCGTCCCCAAGATGGCGCCGCGCGCTACGCCGCCCCTGTCCGTCCGCCCGCGTCCTCCCCAAGATGGCGGCCCCCCGCGGCCCGTGCGCTACGCCGACGCATTTCCGGCGCGAGGCCCCACTCCGCTTCCCGCGCGTTTCCCGTCGTGCCCCGCAAGGCGGCTGTGGGGAGCGCGGCGAGATGGCGGACGCTGTGGGTCTGCGCGAGCCGAGCGGCGAGGAGTTCGCCATGGACGAGGACGGCGACGGTGAGGGCGGCCGAGGCCCGGCGGGCGGGCGGGCGGTGCGGCTCTGCTCCCGCTCCCCGCTCCCCGCTCCCCGCTCCCCGCTCCCCGCTCCCCGCTCCCCGCTCCCCGCCCCGCCCCGTCCCCGGTCGGGCCCCGGCCGTCTTTCCGCAGAGAGCTTCCAGAAGCTGAAGGAGAAGGCCAAGAAGCGGAGAGGCCGCGGCTTCGGCTCGGCTGAGGGCGGCGCTCCGTGAAGCTCGGCGTCCCGGCGCCGCGCCGCGCCCTCGGGGCCGTGCGAGGCTGTGCGGGGCCGTGCAATGCTGTGCGGGCTTCAGCGGGGCTGTGTGGGGCCGTGTGGAGTTCTGCGGGGCTGCGCGGGGCTGCGTGCGGTTCTGCGGGGCTGTGCGGGGCCCAGTGGCGGTTTTTATGTTGGCAGGGTGTGTCTGGCATGAACAGTTACACTCTGTTGGTTTTCTCCCTCCGTGTCTGCTGAACTTGTTTACGTCTCCCGAGCTCTTTTGCTAATCAGAGCGAGAATGTCTTGATTTCCTCCCAATAACATACCGATTAAAGGAAGCAGAGCCTGGATAAACGAATGGCGGAATGGGCGGGGGTTGGAGCACATATAGAAACAGGAACGGTAACCAAAAAAAAAATAATAGACAGTGTTACCCAGGGCTGTGAGAACAGCCCGGGGATTTTTGAGAACCGGTCAGCTCAGGATGGATCCTGAGACGTGGGTTCCTCCATCCATCCCAGGGTGGAACTGGACTGCAGTACGTGGGCGCCACGGTAACTGCAGAGTTCTGTGCACAAAGGGCTGCGAGTTTGCTGAATTTCTTAGCTGAAATGGTTGTCGAGGTCCTCAATAGAAGGCTCAACCGATGAAAGAGAAGGAGGGGAGCAATTTGCCGGCCTCCCAGAACACCAGATCCTTCAGTCCCCCAGATCCTTCTCCAGATGAACCTTCAGCCTTTCTTTGGAGGGGAGCTGCTCCGGCCCTGGGAGCATCCTCGCGGCCCCCTCTGGGCCCGCTCCACGTCTCTCATGTGCTGGGGGCCCAGGCCCGGGTGCAGGGCTCCAGATGGGGCTGGCACCAGCTGGCGCTCTTTGGCTCTTCCGTCTCCCAGTGCCCTCAGCCCCTGCCCACACGGCTTCCTTCGGAATCCTTTGCCAGCAGCCCCGCTCTGCTCTGAACACAGCGCACAAACTCTCTGGAAGCGAGACGCCCAAAGCTGAGCGCGGCACTCAAGGTGCGTGTCGTGGCTGCGGGACTTTTGTTATCCGTACTCCACGTGGTAGAGCCGTGCCGAAGCTCGTGCTGTTCTCGTGGGCACGCTCCTGCAACCTGCCCCAGCCCCACTCTCTGGATGCCGTCCCTTCCTCCTCCTATGGCGCGCTGCTCGGTGTCCTTGGCACCGGAGCCAGGAGGACACGAGGGTGAGGAGGGCTGGTCTGGCACGCGCCTGAGCATCTCTTCCCGGAGGATCTGCTCCGCGAAGTCCCCAGGCACCAAGGTGAGGCTCACGGCCTGCAGCTTCCCTCCGAGGGGCTCCTCAGAGCGCCGTTTCCATTCTCCAGTCGCCACGGACTTTGCCCGGCAGCCACGACCTCTCTAAGGAGCTGCAGAGCGGCTCGGCGAGCCCGGAGTCGGCCGGCTCCTCCAGCACGCGGCACGCACGGCGCCGGGCCCCAGAGACTTGGCCAAACACAGCCGTCAGCCGGCCCTGCGACCGCCACAACTGCGTGCGTTCGGTGCGCTGCCCCAACGCGACCCGGCGAGCGGCGCCAAGCGGGCAGCCTCACCTCTGCCCCTGGCTGGGGCTGCAGGCAGGGCTGTCGCTCTGCCCGTGTCGCTGCGCGATGCCAGGCGTCCATCTCTCTCTCTGACCGCTGGGCCCGCCTCAGCCTGCCCATTTCCTCTCGCGGCCTGGAGATCCCGCAGTTCCCCACAGCCAGAGCTCTGGGCGGCTCGGTGGCTCCTCGGAGCTCCGTCCGGCTGCCCGTGTCAGCCCAGAAAGGCTGCGGCCCCTCCGCCTGGCTCTGTGCCTCAGCCCGGCTGTTGCTGAGCGCTCGCCGTGTCGCTGTCAGGGGAGCAG
Source organism: Tetrao urogallus (assembly GCF_951394365.1). Classification (NCBI taxonomy): domain Eukaryota; kingdom Metazoa; phylum Chordata; class Aves; order Galliformes; family Phasianidae; genus Tetrao; species Tetrao urogallus. The sequence continues at coordinate 1,113,735 of NC_136841.1, read as the reverse complement.
CGGCCAGCCCGGCGCAGGGCTTTGGGAGGCTGGAGAGGAATGAGGAGCTGCCCCCCCCACGTAGCTGCGCCCCATCTCAACACAGACGCGGTTCGAGATGATGTTGATGTTTTTATTTTTTGGTCAATAATCCAATTTCAGATCTGACAAATGCCAATTTCAGATCTGACAAATGCCAATTTCAGGTCTTCCAAGTCCAATTTCAGATCTGACAAATGCCAATTTCAGATCTTCCAAGTCCAATTTCAGGTCTTACAAATGCCAATTTCAGGTCTTCCAAGTCCAATTTCAGATGTTCCAAGTCCAATTTCAGACGGTCAGGTTTTTCACCACCTTCCCGAGCACCTGCACTCGGTAAATGCAGGTGTATTCTGGATGTCCCCAGTTGCTCTCCACCAGAACCTTGATGTGGCGAAAGGCTCTGGCAGGATGATTCTGCAAAGGAAATGGGGAGGAACAAAGTAATGGCTGGGGTTCCAATTCCCACCCTGTGCTCCACGGCTCGCCCCTGCCAGTTGCTCCTGTTGCTCAGCAGCTCCAGACAGCGAGAGGAGCGTGGCTGTGCAGCCGGAGGGCTCCAGCTGCAGGCCTGTGGGAGCACAGGGAGGGGCAGGGAGCAGGCGTCCTCCGTGGCGTGCTGCCCCTGTCCTACCTGGAGCAGGAAGATCTCTAAGAATGCCTTCTGCACATCGAAGGTGAACGACCCGAGCGGAACCTCCTCTTCGCTGTCCACATCCAGCCCCTTGCAAGCAAAGCACAAGGATGGACGCTCAGATTCGTGCACCAAGAGCAAAGCCGTGCGCTGTGTCAGCACGTGGCTGCCCACCCCCCTGCCCCGGGGCTCGGGCAGCAGCCCGGCCCTGCTTCCGCTGGAGCTCAGTCTCGGCCTCCAGGTTTGCTCAGGAAGCCCGAGATGCTTGCCGAGCAAGGCTTAAGGAGGATTCCAGCTCTCCAGCTTAGGAAACATCCCCTTGGGGCACTGCAGTGCTCGACAGGCGGCGGACACAGGGTTCTGAGGATGCCCAAAAGCAAGCCAGTCCCTGTTCCGGCACTGTGCTGTGCCCAGAGCCCAGGCAAAAGAGCAAAGCAGTGACTTACAAAGACAGCAAATTCTTTCGGGGCACTGCTGGGGGAGGCAGCTGGAGTCAGCCCTGGGTCAACGTGTTCCAGAATGACACAAGAGGGCAGGATTTCAGCTGGCAACCCGATGACCATCTGGCCCTGATGTCCCTCCATGGGCCAGCATTGTCCTGGTGAATCGCCCGGCTGCAAACAGAATGGGAGAGCAGAGGATCAGGAGAGAGCGCTGGGGCCACCGCACTCCCGGTTCAGCTAAGGGCCAAGGCAGCGAGCGTCTGCGGGCCGTACTTCTGCTTGAGAGTGGCTCACGTGTGAGGAATGGGGCAGAAGCACTGGGCCTGAATTCCCCGCCCGACAAAGGGGCTCTCAGTGTCACCGCAAAGGGGAAGATGGCGGCTGGGAAAGCGTCGGAGTGGGACCGTCTCTCTCCAGCACTGCTCCGCCGGCCCCCAGCTCTGCCCACAGAGGGACAGCTGGGATGGCTGTGGCACTGCGGTGTCGGCGGGGAGGAGATCTCTCACCCGGCTGGGACTGAGGAGCGTGGGCCCCACACACACAGCGCTTCAGCTCAGCTGCCTCGTGAGGGGAAGCACCGATTTCCAGCACGCCCGGCCCCGTATCGGACCTTTGGCTCCACGGCTTGAGCAACGCGCCGGGCCTGAGGGGAGACCCCCGAGGGGGAGCGAGGGCTGCAAGCAGCGCTGCTGATGGCCACCACGATACCTGCAGGATGGTATCCGGAGGATTGACGGGCACGATGAAACTGTGGAGCCAGCAAAACCAGCACTTAAATGTGTAGGTAGGAGAAGTTCTGTGCAGGTCGATGGTACCACCTGTAACGATGGGGAGGAGATGAGTGCGAGAGGCAGCGGACGTGGAGGAGCGGAGGGGAGCAGGGCTTGCCTGCCTGTGTCCTCACCAATGCTCTTCCGTGCCCAGTCCGGCGTCTGATAGCACTCCTGCCGTGCTCTCAGCTCAGACAGCATCCGCTGGAAGGACAAGAAACCATGTCAGGACGCGACCACGTCAGCGCGCAGCTCAGCGTGACTGCCAGCACCCGCAGGCCTGACACGCAAGGCCAGCCGCGTCCCGAGGGCTGTGAGCTCCGTGCTGGCCGGCACGAGGGGCCAGGACTGAGGAAGGATGTCCGAGCCCACGGCCACTGACCTGTGCCTCCGTGTCTCTCTGTATTTTCTGGAATCTCCACAAAGACGCAGTGAAATACACCTGGGTAGCGACTGCCACTGGAAAGACAGAGAGAAGGTTGTCAGTGCAGGGGTTGCTGCTGGTGCTGAGCTCATGCTGGCTTTTCCTTGGAGCCTGGGAAGCCGCCGTTGGGCGGAGGATGTTGGGAATGGTGCGGGCTGAGGACATGTCTCTGCCCACGGCCTTCAGGCACTGCAGCCCCGCGACCCCGTGCTGCAGCTCGGTGCCCCAGCGCTGCTCCCATTTCCCCTGGCTGCACCCGGCGGCACCGAAAGCAGCGTGGCGGGCAGAATGCCAGCCCTACAGGGAGGCCAAAGCCAGGCCGACTCGAGGATGTCCTCGAGAAGCGGCACCGGGGCCGTGGGGTCCTCCTCGGTCCGCATCCTAACGCTGGGGGGACCGCAGCAGCTCTCGGGCTGAGTGGGACCCAGTGGTGGAGAGCAGCTGTGGAGCAAGCAGGCGGCCAGGATAGGAAGGCAGAAGTGCCGCGCTGGTGCTCCAGTGCCTCTGAAGGCCTCTGCTCACACGGACCTCATCCAGCACAGCCCAGCACAGTGGTCGCTGCGGGATGTTTGCTCATCGGGACTCACCAAGAAGCACCAGAGACAGTGCGACGAACACTCTGGCGCGGTTCATCTTGTGCTGTGAAGCAGCAGCAGCCAGGCGTCTTGCAGTTCTTTTGGCTGCTTCACGCCACACTGAACGCTGTTGGCCAGCGGAGGCAGGGCCTGATGCTGGTAAAGGCCCGCTCAATTCCGCCGGCTCACAGAGGCTTCTGCGGGAGGAAAGAACCTGGTTGAGCACCGGTCCCACCGTGTGAGAGCCGAGGCAGGCGGCAGCAGCCTGCGCAGAGGCCCTCCCAGAGGACGGACGGGCCTTGGGCTGCCCCCCGGCGCCGTCCCTGCTGCAGTGAGGGTCAAACCAGAGGCTTCCCCCGGCTGCCCCTCTCCCCGGGCCACCGAGGGCTGTGTGCGCGCTCGCCCCCGGCCCGATGCCCCCGGCCGCTTCCCCCCACCTCGTACCTCTGCCCCTGCGCTGATGTGTCCCCAGCGGGGACCTGCTGGCCCTCGCCGACAGCCCGGCTCCCTGCGGGGCACTTAGGTGCCCTGGGGCGCCTTGCGGTCGCAGCCTTTCTCCTCGCCATCGCAGCGAAGGTGAGCCCTGGAAGCGGCACGTCCTCTCAGCACCACGGTCCCAAAAGCTCTGAGCCCACTGGGGCTCTGCCAGCTGCAGCCCTTGGCGGGCTGTGATGTCACAGAGGGCAGCTGTGATGTCCCAGAGGGCAGGGGCACAGCCGGCCCATGAGCAGGGCACGCCCAGCAGCTGGGGGCATGGAGGGCGATTCCGTGCTCCCCACTCTGGACCCGAGAGGAGGGCCGGCCACAGTTCAGCCTCTGGTCTCCCTGTGACGCACAGAAGCATTTCTTCATCAACTCACAGGATCTCAGCACCTGAGTTGGGTCGGAAGGCACCTCCCAGCCCCCCCAGCCCCACCGTGATGTTCGGACTCGCTTGGATGCTCAAGGAGGTGATGGAGGGGTTCGGAACACGTTTCCCTTTTGGACTCAAGGGACGGCCTGCAGACAGAAATTGCTGTGGACGTTCTCCAAGCTCCGACCCCTTTCAGGCCCTACCTCCTGGCCACATGCGACACGCTCCCTTTCCCCACGGGCCGAGGAACTCGGGGGATCCATTCCCGGCTCGCCCACCACGTCACCCATCCGATGCCTGACAGCCTCCCTGGCGGCCTCGGTCCAACTTCTCTCTACATTCGGACCGGTTCTCTCCGACCTCCTGGCGCCTTTGGTAAATAAAACTCATTCCGAGGTCACCTTCAGCAGCCGAGTGGCGTCTCGCTTTTGTAAGGACAGCCCCTCGTTCCCCACCGTCCCTTCATCCCCGCGGGACCCACCGCCCCTCCCGGTCCCACCGCCCCACGGGTCCTCAGCACGGAGCCCCGGCAGCCCGAGTGCAGCACCGCTGAGTGCCAGCCCTCGGGACGCTGCCACCTCCCCCCCCAACCAAACTGTCAGCGATTTCCGGGCTGGTTCGGCCCGGTTCCGTGACCAGCGGGGCGGAGGGATCTGCGGATCCGTGCCTCCGGAAAAGGGAAACGGGGGTCCCCAACACAATTGACAACTGTGGCAATAATCTGAGGTGGAACAAAGTAACGTACTAAATATCGTATTAGCAAAGGATGATGAGAGAGAGAGAGAGTGTGTCTGAATGGCAGGTAGGCCTCACCACAACGCTGAGGTGAGAAGCGCAGTCCAGTTGAGCGGAGAAAAGCAGACGGCGAAGCGCAGACGGAGAAGCAGCGTCAGGTGACCTTGCCCAGAGTTCTGTCTCCTCGCTGACCGCAAAGCCTCCTGGGGAAATGCAGTTCTTCTCCGTCGGACAAACATTGGGAACTGGAGCATCGGAAGTCAAACCCCCCAGTGCATGACGTGATGTTATGGTGTGGAATGCTGATAGCCAAACATCATCAAACCATGGCAGGAGGAACCTCCTGCAAGCCGTAACGCTGCGCTTCCCCAGCACCAAAGCTCCGCCAGCCCCCCGCGCTCCCACCCTGCATCCCCGCAGTGACAGCGCTGCAAACAGCCCCGGACTCCCCCCGCAGCACCAGGGCCGGACCGGGGGGCCGGGGGGGCTGCACGGTGCTGTCTGAGCTCTGCAGTCTCCTGTGAGCGCCGGGAGGAGCAGGGAGCAGAGCTGCGCTTCCAGCACCCGACGCGGCACGGAGCCGCCTGCTGTCCGTGTCCATGGGGTATCCATGGGCTATCTGTGGGGCATCTATGGGGTATGCATGGGACATCCGTGGGCACCCGTGGGGTCTGTGTGTTTGCGTGCGCGTGAGCCACCGTTCCTTGGGATGTCTGTGGGCTATCTGTGGGGTGCGAGTGCGCTGCTGGGCTCTGCTCCGTGGGATTTCTACGGGGCGCCTCCGTTTCTGTGGCCGCTTTGCCGTCCCCAAGATGGCGCCGCGCGCTACGCCGCCCCTGTCCGTCCGCCCGCGTCCTCCCCAAGATGGCGGCCCCCCGCGGCCCGTGCGCTACGCCGACGCATTTCCGGCGCGAGGCCCCACTCCGCTTCCCGCGCGTTTCTCCTCGTGCCCCGCAAGGCGGCTGTGGGGAGCGCGGCGAGATGGCGGACGCTGTGGGTCTGCGCGAGCCGAGCGGCGAGGAGTTCGCCATGGACGAGGACGGCGACGGTGAGGGCGGCCGAGGCCCGGCGGGCGGGCGGGCGGTGCGGCTCTGCTCCCGCTCCCCGCTCCCCGCTCCCCGCTCCCCGCTCCCCGCTCCCCGCTCCCCGCCCCGCCCCGTCCCCGGTCGGGCCCCGGCCGTCTTTCCGCAGAGAGCTTCCAGAAGCTGAAGGAGAAGGCCAAGAAGCGGAGAGGCCGCGGCTTCGGCTCGGCTGAGGGCGGCGCTCCGTGAAGCTCGGCGTCCCGGCGCCGCGCCGCGCCCTCGGGGCCGTGCGAGGCTGTGCGGGGCCGTGCAATGCTGTGCGGGCTTCAGCGGGGCTGTGTGGGGCCGTGTGGAGTTCTGCGGGGCTGCGCGGGGCTGCGTGCGGTTCTGCGGGGCTGTGCGGGGCCCAGTGGCGGTTTTTATGTTGGCAGGGTGTGTCTGGCATGAACAGTTACACTCTGTTGGTTTTCTCCCTCCGTGTCTGCTGAACTTGTTTACGTCTCCCGAGCTCTTTTGCTAATCAGAGCGAGAATGTCTTGATTTCCTCCCAATAACATACCGATTAAAGGAAGCAGAGCCTGGATAAACGAATGGCGGAATGGGCGGGGGTTGGAGCACATATAGAAACAGGAACGGTAACCAAAAAAAAAATAATAGACAGTGTTACCCAGGGCTGTGAGAACAGCCCGGGGATTTTTGAGAACCGGTCAGCTCAGGATGGATCCTGAGACGTGGGTTCCTCCATCCATCCCAGGGTGGAACTGGACTGCAGTACGTGGGCACCACGGTAACTGCAGAGTTCTGTGCACAAAGGGCTGCGAGTTTGCTGAATTTCTTAGCTGAAATGGTTGTCGAGGTCCTCAATAGAAGGCTCAACCGATGAAAGAGAAGGAGGGGAGCAATTTGCCGGCCTCCCAGAACACCAGATCCTTCAGTCCCCCAGATCCTTCTCCAGATGAACCTTCAGCCTTTCTTTGGAGGGGAGCTGCTCCGGCCCTGGGAGCATCCTCGCGGCCCCCTCTGGGCCCGCTCCACGTCTCTCATGTGCTGGGGGCCCAGGCCCGGGTGCAGGGCTCCAGATGGGGCTGGCACCAGCTGGCGCTCTTTGGCTCTTCCGTCTCCCAGTGCCCTCAGCCCCTGCCCACACGGCTTCCTTCGGAATCCTTTGCCAGCAGCCCCGCTCTGCTCTGAACACAGCGCACAAACTCTCTGGAAGCGAGACGCCCAAAGCTGAGCGCGGCACTCAAGGTGCGTGTCGTGGCTGCGGGACTTTTGTTATCCGTACTCCACGTGGTAGAGCCGTGCCGAAGCTCGTGCTGTTCTCGTGGGCACGCTCCTGCAACCTGCCCCAGCCCCACTCTCTGGATGCCGTCCCTTCCTCCTCCTATGGCGCGCTGCTCGGTGTCCTTGGCACCGGAGCCAGGAGGACACGAGGGTGAGGAGGGCTGGTCTGGCACGCGCCTGAGCATCTCTTCCCGGAGGATCTGCTCCGCGAAGTCCCCAGGCACCAAGGTGAGGCTCACGGCCTGCAGCTTCCCTCCGAGGGGCTCCTCAGAGCGCCGTTTCCATTCTCCAGTCGCCACGGACTTTGCCCGGCAGCCACGACCTCTCTAAGGAGCTGCAGAGCGGCTCGGCGAGCCCGGAGTCGGCCGGCTCCTCCAGCACGCGGCACGCACGGCGCCGGGCCCCAGAGACTTGGCCAAACACAGCCGTCAGCCGGCCCTGCGACCGCCACAACTGCGTGCGTTCGGTGCGCTGCCCCAACGCGACCCGGCGAGCGGCGCCAAGCGGGCAGCCTCACCTCTGCCCCTGGCTGGGGCTGCAGGCAGGGCTGTCGCTCTGCCCGTGTCGCTGCGCGATGCCAGGCGTCCATCTCTCTCTCTGACCGCTGGGCCCGCCTCAGCCTGCCCATTTCCTCTCGCGGCCTGGAGATCCCGCAGTTCCCCACAGCCAGAGCTCTGGGCGGCTCGGTGGCTCCTCGGAGCTCCGTCCGGCTGCCCGTGTCAGCCCAGAAAGGCTGCGGCCCCTCCGCCTGGCTCTGTGCCTCAGCCCGGCTGTTGCTGAGCGCTCGCCGTGTCGCTGTCAGGGGAGCAGCGGCCAGCCCGGCGCAGGGCTTTGGGAGGCTGGAGAGGAATGAGGAGCTGCCCCCCCCACGTAGCTGCGCCCCATCTCAACACAGACGCGGTTCGAGATGATGTTGATGTTTTTATTTTTTGGTCAATAATCCAATTTCAGATCTGACAAATGCCAATTTCAGATCTGACAAATGCCAATTTCAGGTCTTCCAAGTCCAATTTCAGATCTGACAAATGCCAATTTCAGATCTTCCAAGTCCAATTTCAGGTCTTACAAATGCCAATTTCAGGTCTTCCAAGTCCAATTTCAGATGTTCCAAGTCCAATTTCAGACGGTCAGGTTTTTCACCACCTTCCCGAGCACCTGCACTCGGTAAATGCAGGTGTATTCTGGATGTCCCCAGTTGCTCTCCACCAGAACCTTGATGTGGCGAAAGGCTCTGGCAGGATGATTCTGCAAAGGAAATGGGGAGGAACAAAGTAATGGCTGGGGTTCCAATTCCCACCCTGTGCTCCACGGCTCGCCCCTGCCAGTTGCTCCTGTTGCTCAGCAGCTCCAGACAGCGAGAGGAGCGTGGCTGTGCAGCCGGAGGGCTCCAGCTGCAGGCCTGTGGGAGCACAGGGAGGGGCAGGGAGCAGGCGTCCTCCGTGGCGTGCTGCCCCTGTCCTACCTGGAGCAGGAAGATCTCTAAGAATGCCTTCTGCACATCGAAGGTGAACGACCCGAGCGGAACCTCCTCTTCGCTGTCCACATCCAGCCCCTTGCAAGCAAAGCACAAGGATGGACGCTCAGATTCGTGCACCAAGAGCAAAGCCGTGCGCTGTGTCAGCACGTGGCTGCCCACCCCCCTGCCCCGGGGCTCGGGCAGCAGCCCGGCCCTGCTTCCGCTGGAGCTCAGTCTCGGCCTCCAGGTTTGCTCAGGAAGCCCGAGATGCTTGCCGAGCAAGGCTTAAGGAGGATTCCAGCTCTCCAGCTTAGGAAACATCCCCTTGGGGCACTGCAGTGCTCGACAGGCGGCGGACACAGGGTTCTGAGGATGCCCAAAAGCAAGCCAGTCCCTGTTCCGGCACTGTGCTGTGCCCAGAGCCCAGGCAAAAGAGCAAAGCAGTGACTTACAAAGACAGCAAATTCTTTCGGGGCACTGCTGGGGGAGGCAGCTGGAGTCAGCCCTGGGTCAACGTGTTCCAGAATGACACAAGAGGGCAGGATTTCAGCTGGCAACCCGATGACCATCTGGCCCTGATGTCCCTCCATGGGCCAGCATTGTCCTGGTGAATCGCCCGGCTGCAAACAGAATGGGAGAGCAGAGGATCAGGAGAGAGCGCTGGGGCCACCGCACTCCCGGTTCAGCTAAGGGCCAAGGCAGCGAGCGTCTGCGGGCCGTACTTCTGCTTGAGAGTGGCTCACGTGTGAGGAATGGGGCAGAAGCACTGGGCCTGAATTCCCCGCCCGACAAAGGGGCTCTCAGTGTCACCGCAAAGGGGAAGATGGCGGCTGGGAAAGCGTCGGAGTGGGACCGTCTCTCTCCAGCACTGCTCCGCCGGCCCCCAGCTCTGCCCACAGAGGGACAGCTGGGATGGCTGTGGCACTGCGGTGTCGGCGGGGAGGAGATCTCTCACCCGGCTGGGACTGAGGAGCGTGGGCCCCACACACACAGCGCTTCAGCTCAGCTGCCTCGTGAGGGGAAGCACCGATTTCCAGCACGCCCGGCCCCGTATCGGACCTTTGGCTCCACGGCTTGAGCAACGCGCCGGGCCTGAGGGGAGACCCCCGAGGGGGAGCGAGGGCTGCAAGCAGCGCTGCTGATGGCCACCACGATACCTGCAGGATGGTATCCGGAGGATTGACGGGCACGATGAAACTGTGGAGCCAGCAAAACCAGCACTTAAATGTGTAGGTAGGAGAAGTTCTGTGCAGGTCGATGGTACCACCTGTAACGATGGGGAGGAGATGAGTGCGAGAGGCAGCGGACGTGGAGGAGCGGAGGGGAGCAGGGCTTGCCTGCCTGTGTCCTCACCAATGCTCTTCCGTGCCCAGTCCGGCGTCTGATAGCACTCCTGCCGTGCTCTCAGCTCAGACAGCATCCGCTGGAAGGACAAGAAACCATGTCAGGACGCGACCACGTCAGCGCGCAGCTCAGCGTGACTGCCAGCACCCGCAGGCCTGACACGCAAGGCCAGCCGCGTCCCGAGGGCTGTGAGCTCCGTGCTGGCCGGCACGAGGGGCCAGGACTGAGGAAGGATGTCCGAGCCCACGGCCACTGACCTGTGCCTCCGTGTCTCTCTGTATTTTCTGGAATCTCCACAAAGACGCAGTGAAATACACCTGGGTAGCGACTGCCACTGGAAAGACAGAGAGAAGGTTGTCAGTGCAGGGGTTGCTGCTGGTGCTGAGCTCATGCTGGCTTTTCCTTGGAGCCTGGGAAGCCGCCGTTGGGCGGAGGATGTTGGGAATGGTGCGGGCTGAGGACATGTCTCTGCCCACGGCCTTCAGGCACTGCAGCCCCGCGACCCCGTGCTGCAGCTCGGTGCCCCAGCGCTGCTCCCATTTCCCCTGGCTGCACCCGGCAGGCACCGAAAGCAGCGTGGCGGGCAGAATGCCAGCCCTACAGGGAGGCCAAAGCCAGGCCGACTCGAGGATGTCCTCGAGAAGCGGCACCGGGGCCGTGGGGTCCTCCTCGGTCCGCATCCTAACGCTGGGGGGACCGCAGCAGCTCTCGGGCTGAGTGGGACCCAGTGGTGGAGAGCAGCTGTGGAGCAAGCAGGCGGCCAGGATAGGAAGGCAGAAGTGCCGCGCTGGTGCTCCAGTGCCTCTGAAGGCCTCTGCTCACACGGACCTCATCCAGCACAGCCCAGCACAGTGGTCGCTGCGGGATGTTTGCTCATCGGGACTCACCAAGAAGCACCAGAGACAGTGCGACGAACACTCTGGCGCGGTTCATCTTGTGCTGTGAAGCAGCAGCAGCCAGGCGTCTTGCAGTTCTTTTGGCTGCTTCACGCCACACTGAACGCTGTTGGCCAGCGGAGGCAGGGCCTGATGCTGGTAAAGGCCCGCTCAATTCCGCCGGCTCACAGAGGCTTCTGCGGGAGGAAAGAACCTGGTTGAGCACCGGTCCCACCGTGTGAGAGCCGAGGCAGGCGGGCAGCAGCCTGCGCAGAGGCCCCTCCCAGAGGACGGACGGGCCTTGGGCTGCCCCCCGGCGCCGTCCCTGCTGCAGTGAGGGTCAAACCAGAGGCTTCCCCCGGCTGCCCCTCTCCCCGGGCCACCGAGGGCTGTGTGCGCGCTCGCCCCCGGCCCGATGCCCCCGGCCGCTTCCCCCCACCTCGTACCTCTGCCCCTGCGCTGATGTGTCCCCAGCGGGGACCTGCTGGCCCTCGCCGACAGCCCGGCTCCCTGCGGGGCACTTAGGTGCCCTGGGGCGCCTTGCGGTCGCAGCCTTTCTCCTCGCCATCGCAGCGAAGGTGAGCCCTGGAAGCGGCACGTCCTCTCAGCACCACGGTCCCAAAAGCTCTGAGCCCACTGGGGCTCTGCCAGCTGCAGCCCTTGGCGGGCTGTGATGTCACAGAGGGCAGCTGTGATGTCCCAGAGGGCAGGGGCACAGCCGGCCCATGAGCAGGGCACGCCCAGCAGCTGGGGGCATGGAGGGCGATTCCGTGCTCCCCACTCTGGACCCGAGAGGAGGGCCGGCCACAGTTCAGCCTCTGGTCTCCCTGTGACGCACAGAAGCATTTCTTCATCAACTCACAGGATCTCAGCACCTGAGTTGGGTCGGAAGGCACCTCCCAGCCCCCCCAGCCCCACCGTGATGTTCGGACTCGCTTGGATGCTCAAGGAGGTGATGGAGGGGTTCGGAACACGTTTCCCTTTTGGACTCAAGGGACGGCCTGCAGACAGAAATTGCTGTGGACGTTCTCCAAGCTCCGACCCCTTTCAGGCCCTACCTCCTGGCCACATGCGACACGCTCCCTTTCCCCACGGGCCGAGGAACTCGGGGGATCCATTCCCGGCTCGCCCACCACGTCACCCATCCGATGCCTGACAGCCTCCCTGGCGGCCTCGGTCCAACTTCTCTCTACATTCGGACCGGTTCTCTCCGACCTCCTGGCGCCTTTGGTAAATAAAACTCATTCCGAGGTCACCTTCAGCAGCCGAGTGGCGTCTCGCTTTTGTAAGGACAGCCCCTCGTTCCCCACCGTCCCTTCATCCCCGCGGGACCCACCGCCCCTCCCGGTCCCACCGCCCCACGGGTCCTCAGCACGGAGCCCCGGCAGCCCGAGTGCAGCACCGCTGAGTGCCAGCCCTCGGGACGCTGCCACCTCCCCCCCCAACCAAACTGTCAATATCGTATTAGCAAAGGATGATGAGAGAGAGAGAGAGTGTGTCTGAATGGCAGATAGGCCTCACCACTACGCTGAGGTGAGAAGCGCAGTCCAGTTGAGCGGAGAAAAGCAGACGGCGAAGCGCAGACGGAGAAGCAGCGTCAGGTGACCTTGCCCAGAGTTCTGTCTCCTCGCTGACCGCAAAGCCTCCTGGGGAAATGCAGTTCTTCTCCGTCGGACAAACATTGGGAACTGGAGCATCGGAAGTCAAACCCCCCAGTGCATGACGTGATGTTATGGTGTGGAATGCTGATAGCCAAACATCATCAAACCATGGCAGGAGGAACCTCCTGCAAGCCGTAACGCTGCGCTTCCCCAGCACCAAAGCTCCGCCAGCCCCCCGCGCTCCCACCCTGCATCCCCGCAGTGACAGCGCTGCAAACAGCCCCGGACTCCCCCCGCAGCACCAGGGCCGGACCGGGGGGCCGGGGGGGCTGCACGGTGCTGTCTGAGCTCTGCAGTCTCCTGTGAGCGCCGGGAGGAGCAGGGAGCAGAGCTGCGCTTCCAGCACCCGACGCGGCACGGAGCCGCCTGCTGTCCGTGTCCATGGGGTATCCATGGGCTATCTGTGGGGCATCTATGGGGTATGCATGGGACATCCGTGGGCACCCGTGGGGTCTGTGTGTTTGCGTGCGCGTGAGCCACCGTTCCTTGGGATGTCTGTGGGCTATCTGTGGGGTGCGAGTGCGCTGTTGGGCTCTGCTCCGTGGGATTTCTACGGGGCGCCTCCGTTTCTGTGGCCGCTTTGCCGTCCCCAAGATGGCGCCGCGCGCTACGCCGCCCCTGTCCGTCCGCCCGCGTCCTCCCCAAGATGGCGGCCCCCCGCGGCCCGTGCGCTACGCCGACGCATTTCCGGCGCGAGGCCCCACTCCGCTTCCCGCGCGTTTCTCCTCGTGCCCCGCAAGGCGGCTGTGGGGAGCGCGGCGAGATGGCGGACGCTGTGGGTCTGCGCGAGCCGAGCGGCGAGGAGTTCGCCATGGACGAGGACGGCGACGGTGAGGGCGGCCGAGGCCCGGCGGGCGGGCGGGCGGTGCGGCTCTGCTCCCGCTCCCCGCTCCCCGCTCCCCGCTCCCCGCTCCCCGCTCCCCGCTCCCCGCTCCCCGCTCCCCGCTCCCCGCCCCGCCCCGTCCCCGGTCGGGCCCCGGCCGTCTTTCCGCAGAGAGCTTCCAGAAGCTGAAGGAGAAGGCCAAGAAGCGGACAGGCCGCGGCTTCGGCTCGGCTGAGGGCGGCGCTCCGTGAAGCTCGGCGTCCCGGCGCCGCGCCGCGCCCTCGGGGCCGTGCGAGGCTGTGCGGGGCCGTGCAATGCTGTGCGGGCTTCAGCGGGGCTGTGTGGGGCCGTGTGGAGTTCTGCGGGGCTGCGCGGGGCTGCGTGCGGTTCTGCGGGGCTGTGCGGGGCCCAGTGGCGGTTTTTATGTTGGCAGGGTGTGTCTGGCATGAACAGTTACACTCTGTTGGTTTTCTCCCTCCGTGTCTGCTGAACTTGTTTACGTCTCCCGAGCTCTTTTGCTAATCAGAGCGAGAATGTCTTGATTTCCTCCCAATAACATACCGATTAAAGGAAGCAGAGCCTGGATAAACGAATGGCGGAATGGGCGGGGGTTGGAGCACATACAGAAACAGGAACGGTAACCAAAAAAAAAATAATAGACAGTGTTACCCAGGGCTGTGAGAACAGCCCGGGGATTTTTGAGAACCGGTCAGCTCAGGATGGATCCTGAGACGTGGGTTCCTCCATCCATCCCAGGGTGGAACTGGACTGCAGTACGTGGGCGCCACGGTAACTGCAGAGTTCTGTGCACAAAGGGCTGCGAGTTTGCTGAATTTCTTAGCTGAAATGGTTGTCGAGGTCCTCAATAGAAGGCTCAACCGATGAAAGAGAAGGAGGGGAGCAATTTGCCGGCCTCCCAGAACACCAGATCCTTCAGTCCCCCAGATCCTTCTCCAGATGAACCTTCAGCCTTTCTTTGGAGGGGAGCTGCTCCGGCCCTGGGAGCATCCTCGCGGCCCCCTCTGGGCCCCCTCCACGTCTCTCATGTGCTGGGGGCCCAGGCCCGGGTGCAGGGCTCCAGATGGGGCTGGCACCAGCTGGCGCTCTTTGGCTCTTCCGTCTCCCAGTGCCCTCAGCCCCTGCCCACACGGCTTCCTTCGGAATCCTTTGCCAGCAGCCCCGCTCTGCTCTGAACACAGCACACAAACTCTCTGGAAGCGAGACGCCCAAAGCTGAGCGCGGCACTCAAGGTGCGTGTCGTGGCTGCGGGACTTTTGTTATCCGTACTCCACGTGGTAGAGCCGTGCCGAAGCTCGTGCTGTTCTCGTGGGCACGCTCCTGCAACCTGCCCCAGCCCCACTCTCTGGATGCCGTCCCTTCCTCCTCCTATGGCGCGCTGCTCGGTGTCCTTGGCACCGGAGCCAGGAGGACACGAGGGTGAGGAGGGCTGGTCTGGCACGCGCCTGAGCATCTCTTCCCGGAGGATCTGCTCCGCGAAGTCCCCAGGCACCGAGGTGAGGCTCACGGCCTGCAGCTTCCCTCCGAGGGGCTCCTCAGAGCGCCGTTTCCATTCTCCAGTCGCCACGGACTTTGCCCGGCAGCCACAACCTCTCTAAGGAGCTGCAGAGCGGCTCGGCGAGCCCGGAGTCGGCCGGCTCCTCCAGCACGCGGCACGCACGGCGCCGGGCCCCAGAGACTTGGCCAAACGCAGCCGTCAGCCGGCCCTGCGACCGCCACAACTGCGTGCGTTCGGTGCGCTGCCCCAACGCGACCCGGCGAGCGGCGCCAAGCGGGCAGCCTCACCTCTGCCCCTGGCTGGGGCTGCAGGCAGGGCTGTCGCTCTGCCCGTGTCGCTGCGCGATGCCAGGCGTCCATCTCTCTCTCTGACCGCTGGGCCCGCCTCAGCCTGCCCATTTCCTCTCGCGGCCTGGAGATCCCGCAGTTCCCCACAGCCAGAGCTCTGGGTGGCTCGGTGGCTCCTCGGAGCTCCGTCCGGCTGCCCGTGTCAGCCCAGAAAGGCTGCGGCCCCTCCGCCTGGCTCTGTGCCTCAGCCCGGCTGTTGCTGAGCGCTCGCCGTGTCGCTGTCAGGGGAGCAGCGGCCAGCCCGGCGCAGGGCTTTGGGAGGCTGGAGAGGAATGAGGAGCTGCCCCCCCCACGTAGCTGCGCCCCATCTCAACACAGACGCGGTTCGAGATGATGTTGATGTTTTTATTTTTTGGTCAATAATCCAATTTCAGATCTGACAAATGCCAATTTCAGATCTGACAAATGCCAATTTCAGGTCTTCCAAGTCCAATTTCAGATCTGACAAATGCCAATTTCAGATCTTCCAAGTCCAATTTCAGGTCTTACAAATGCCAATTTCAGGTCTTCCAAGTCCAATTTCAGATGTTCCAAGTCCAATTTCAGACGGTCAGGTTTTTCACCACCTTCCCGAGCACCTGCACTCGGTAAATGCAGGTGTATTCTGGATGTCCCCAGTTGCTCTCCACCAGAACCTTGATGTGGCGAAAGGCTCTGGCAGGATGATTCTGCAAAGGAAATGGGGAGGAACAAAGTAATGGCTGGGGTTCCAATTCCCACCCTGTGCTCCACGGCTCGCCCCTGCCAGTTGCTCCTGTTGCTCAGCAGCTCCAGACAGCGAGAGGAGCGTGGCTGTGCAGCCGGAGGGCTCCAGCTGCAGGCCTGTGGGAGCACAGGGAGGGGCAGGGAGCAGGCGTCCTCCGTGGCGTGCTGCCCCTGTCCTACCTGGAGCAGGAAGATCTCTAAGAATGCCTTCTGCACATCGAAGGTGAACGACCCGAGCGGAACCTCCTCTTCGCTGTCCACATCCAGCCCCTTGCAAGCAAAGCGCAAGGATGGACGCTCAGATTCGTGCACCAAGAGCAAAGCCGTGCGCTGTGTCAGCACGTGGCTGCCCACCCCCCTGCCCCGGGGCTCGGGCAGCAGCCCGGCCCTGCTTCCGCTGGAGCTCAGTCTCGGCCTCCAGGTTTGCTCAGGAAGCCCGAGATGCTTGCCGAGCAAGGCTTAAGGAGGATTCCAGCTCTCCAGCTTAGGAAACATCCCCCTGGGGCACTGCAGAGCTCGGCAGGCAGCGGGACACAGGGCTCTGAGGATGCCCAAAAGCAAGCCAGTCCCTGCTCCGGCACTGTGCTGTGCCCAGAGCCCAGGCAAAAGAGCAAAGCAGTGACTTACAAAGACAGCAAATTCTTTCGGGGCACTGCTGGGGGAGGCAGCTGGAGTCAGCCCTGGGTCAACGTGTTCCAGAATGACACAAGAGGGCAGGATTTCAGCTGGCAACCCGATGACCACCTGGCCCTGATGTCCCTCCATGGGCCAGCATTGTCCTGGTGAATCGCCCGGCTGCAAACAGAATGGGAGAGCAGAGGATCAGGAGAGAGCGCTGGGGCCACCGCACTCCCGGTTCTGCTAAGGGCCAAGGCAGCGAGCGTCTGCGGGCCGTACTTCTGCTTGAGAGTGGCTCACGTGTGAGGAATGGGGCAGAAGCACTGGGCCTGAATTCGCCGCCCGACAAAGGGGCTCTCAGTGTCACCGCAAAGGGGAAGATGGCGGCTGGGAAAGCGTCGGAGTGGGACCGTCTCTCTCCAGCACTGCTCCGCCGGCCCCCAGCTCTGCCCACAGAGGGACAGCTGGGATGGCTGTGGCACTGCGGTGTCGGCGGGGAGGAGATCTCTCACCCGGCTGGGACTGAGGAGCGTGGGCCCCACACACACAGCGCTTCAGCTCAGCTGCCTCGTGAGGGGAAGCACCGATTTCCAGCACGCCCGGCCCCGTATCGGACCTTTGGCTCCACGGCTTGAGCAACGCGCCGGGCCTGAGGGGAGACCCCCGAGGGGGAGCGAGGGCTGCAAGCAGCGCTGCTGATGGCCGCCACGATACCTGCAGGATGGTATCCGGAGGATTGACGGGCACGATGAAACTGTGGAGCCAGCAAAACCAGCACTTAAATGTGTAGGTAGGAGAAGTTCTGTGCAGGTCGATGGTACCACCTGTAACGATGGGGAGGAGATGAGTGCGAGAGGCAGCGGACGTGGAGGAGCGGAGGGGAGCAGGGCTTGCCTGCCTGTGTCCTCACCAATGCTCTTCCGTGCCCAGTCCGGCGTC
Source organism: Tetrao urogallus (assembly GCF_951394365.1). Lineage (NCBI taxonomy): Eukaryota > Metazoa > Chordata > Aves > Galliformes > Phasianidae > Tetrao > Tetrao urogallus. The sequence continues at coordinate 1,096,693 of NC_136841.1, read as the reverse complement.
TGATAGCACTCCTGCCGTGCTCTCAGCTCAGACAGCATCCGCTGGAAGGACAAGAAACCATGTCAGGACGCGACCACGTCAGCGCGCAGCTCAGCGTGACTGCCAGCACCCGCAGGCCTGACACGCAAGGCCAGCCGCGTCCCGAGGGCTGTGAGCTCCGTGCTGGCCGGCACGAGGGGCCAGGACTGAGGAAGGATGTCCGAGCCCACGGCCACTGACCTGTGCCTCCGTGTCTCTCTGTATTTTCTGGAATCTCCACAAAGACGCAGTGAAATACACCTGGGTAGCGACTGCCACTGGAAAGACAGAGAGAAGGCTGTCAGTGCAGGGGTTGCTGCTGGTGCTGAGCTCATGCTGGCTTTTCCTTGGAGCCTGGGAAGCCGCCGTTGGGCGGAGGATGTTGGGAATGGTGCGGGCTGAGGACATGTCTCTGCCCACGGCCTTCAGGGCACTGCAGCTCCGCGGCCCCGTGCTGCAGCTCGGTGCCCCAGCGCTGCTCCCATTTCCCCTGGCTGCACCCGGCGGCACCGAAAGCAGCGTGGCGGGCAGAATGCCAGCCCTACAGGGAGGCCAAAGCCAGGCCGACTCGAGGATGTCCTCGAGAAGCGGCACCGGGGCCGTGGGGTCCTCCTCGGTCCGCATCCTAACGCTGGGGGGACCGCAGCAGCTCTCGGGCTGAGTGGGACCCAGTGGTGGAGAGCAGCTGTGGAGCAAGCAGGCGGCCAGGATAGGAAGGCAGAAGTGCCGCGCTGGTGCTCCAGTGCCTCTGAAGGCCTCTGCTCACACGGACCTCATCCAGCACAGCCCAGCACAGTGGTCGCTGCGGGATGTTTGCTCATCGGGACTCACCAAGAAGCACCAGAGACAGTGCGACGAACACTCTGGCGCGGTTCATCTTGTGCTGTGAAGCAGCAGCAGCCAGGCGTCTTGCAGTTCTTTTGGCTGCTTCACGCCACACTGAACGCTGTTGGCCAGCGGAGGCAGGACCTGATGCTGGTAAAGGCCCGCTCAATTCCGCCGGCTCACAGAGGCTTCTGCGGGAGGAAAGAACCTGGTTGAGCACCGGTCCCACCGTGTGAGAGCCGAGGCAGGCGGCAGCAGCCTGCGCAGAGGCCCTCCCAGAGGACGGACGGGCCTTGGGCTGCCCCCCGGCGCCGTCCCTGCTGCAGTGAGGGTCAAACCAGAGGCTTCCCCCGGCTGCCCCTCTCCCCGGGCCACCGAGGGCTGTGTGCGCGCTCGCCCCCGGCCGCTTCCCCCCACCTCGTACCTCTGCCCCTGCGCTGATGTGTCCCCAGCGGGGACCTGCTGGCCCTCGCCGACAGCCCGGCTCCCTGCGGGGCACTTAGGTGCCCTGGGGCGCCTTGCGGTCGCAGCCTTTCTCCTCGCCATCGCAGCGAAGGTGAGCCCTGGAAGCGGCACGTCCTCTCAGCACCACGGTCCCAAAAGCTCTGAGCCCACTGGGGCTCTGCCAGCTGCAGCCCTTGGCGGGCTGTGATGTCACAGAGGGCAGCTGTGATGTCCCAGAGGGCAGGGGCACAGCCGGCCCATGAGCAGGGCACGCCCAGCAGCTGGGGGCATGGAGGGCGATTCCGTGCTCCCCACTCTGGACCCGAGAGGAGGGCCGGCCACAGTTCAGCCTCGGGTCTCCCTGTGACGCACAGAAGCATTTCTTCATCAACTCACAGGATCTCAGCACCTGAGTTGGGTCGGAAGGCACCTCCCAGCCCCCCCAGCCCCACCGTGATGTTCGGACTCGCTTGGATGCTCAAGGAGGTGATGGAGGGGTTCGGAACACTTTTCCCTTTTGGACTCAAGGGACGGCCTGCAGACAGAAATTGCTGTGGACGTTCTCCAAGCTCCGACCCCTTTCAGGCCCTACCTCCTGGCCACATGCGACACGCTCCCTTTCCCCACGGGCCGAGGAACTCGGGGGATCCATTCCCGGCTCGCCCACCACGTCACCCATCCGATGCCTGACAGCCTCCCTGGCGGCCTCGGTCCAACTTCTCTCTACATTCGGACCGGTTCTCTCCGACCTCCTGGCGCCTTTGGTAAATAAAACTCATTCCGAGGTCACCTTCAGCAGCCGAGTGGCGTCTCGCTTTTGTAAGGACAGCCCCTCGTTCCCCACCGTCCCTTCATCCCCGCGGGACCCACCGCCCCTCCCGGTCCCACCGCCCCACGGGTCCTCAGCACGGAGCCCCGGCAGCCCGAGTGCAGCACCGCTGAGTGCCAGCCCTCGGGACGCTGCCACCTCCCCCCCCAACCAAACTGTCAGCGATTTCCGGGCTGGTTCGGCCCGGTTCCGTGACCAGCGGGGCGGAGGGATCTGCGGATCCGTGCCTCCGGAAAAGGGAAACGGGGGTCCCCAACACAATTGACAACTGTGGCAATAATCTGAGGTGGAACAAAGTAACGTACTAAATATCGTATTAGCAAAGGATGATGAGAGAGAGAGAGAGTGTGTCTGAATGGCAGATAGGCCTCACCACTACGCTGAGGTGAGAAGCGCAGTCCAGTTGAGCGGAGAAAAGCAGACGGCGAAGCGCAGACGGAGAAGCAGCGTCAGGTGACCTTGCCCAGAGTTCTGTCTCCTCGCTGACCGCAAAGCCTCCTGGGGAAATGCAGTTCTTCTCCGTCGGACAAACATTGGGAACTGGAGCATCGGAAGTCAAACCCCCCAGTGCATGACGTGATGTTATGGTGTGGAATGCTGATAGCCAAACATCATCAAACCATGGCAGGAGGAACCTCCTGCAAGCCGTAACGCTGCGCTTCCCCAGCACCAAAGCTCCGCCAGCCCCCCGCGCTCCCACCCTGCATCCCCGCAGTGACAGCGCTGCAAACAGCCCCGGACTCCCCCCGCAGCACCAGGGCCGGACCGGGGGGCCGGGGGGGCTGCACGGTGCTGTCTGAGCTCTGCAGTCTCCTGTGAGCGCCGGGAGGAGCAGGGAGCAGAGCTGCGCTTCCAGCACCCGACGCGGCACGGAGCCGCCTGCTGTCCGTGTCCATGGGGTATCCATGGGCTATCTGTGGGGCATCTATGGGGTATGCATGGGACATCCGTGGGCACCCGTGGGGTCTGTGTGTTTGCGTGCGCGTGAGCCACCGTTCCTTGGGATGTCTGTGGGCTATCTGTGGGGTGCGAGTGCGCTGCTGGGCTCTGCTCCGTGGGATTTCTACGGGGCGCCTCCGTTTCTGTGGCCGCTTTGCCGTCCCCAAGATGGCGCCGCGCGCTACGCCGCCCCTGTCCGTCCGCCCGCGTCCTCCCCAAGATGGCGGCCCCCCGCGGCCCGTGCGCTACGCCGACGCATTTCCGGCGCGAGGCCCCACTCCGCTTCCCGCGCGTTTCTCCTCGTGCCCCGCAAGGCGGCTGTGGGGAGCGCGGCGAGATGGCGGACGCTGTGGGTCTGCGCGAGCCGAGCGGCGAGGAGTTCGCCATGGACGAGGACGGCGACGGTGAGGGCGGCCGAGGCCCGGCGGGCGGGCGGGCGGTGCGGCTCTGCTCCCGCTCCCCGCTCCCCGCTCCCCGCTCCCCGCTCCCCGCAACGCCCCGCCCCGCCCCGTCCCCGGTCGGGCCCCGGCCGTCTTTCCGCAGAGAGCTTCCAGAAGCTGAAGGAGAAGGCCAAGAAGCGGAGAGGCCGCGGCTTCGGCTCGGCTGAGGGCGGCGCTCCGTGAAGCTCGGCGTCCCGGCGCCGCGCCGCGCCCTCGGGGCCGTGCGAGGCTGTGCGGGGCCGTGCAATGCTGTGCGGGCTTCAGCGGGGCTGTGTGGGGCCGTGTGGAGTTCTGCGGGGCTGCGCGGGGCTGCGTGCGGTTCTGCGGGGCTGTGCGGGGCCCAGTGGCGGTTTTTATGTTGGCAGGGTGTGTCTGGCATGAACAGTTACACTCTGTTGGTTTTCTCCCTCCGTGTCTGCTGAACTTGTTTACGTCTCCCGAGCTCTTTTGCTAATCAGAGCGAGAATGTCTTGATTTCCTCCCAATAACATACCGATTAAAGGAAGCAGAGCCTGGATAAACGAATGGCGGAATGGGCGGGGGTTGGAGCACATATAGAAACAGGAACGGTAACCAAAAAAAAAATAATAGACAGTGTTACCCAGGGCTGTGAGAACAGCCCGGGGATTTTTGAGAACCGGTCAGCTCAGGATGGATCCTGAGACGTGGGTTCCTCCATCCATCCCAGGGTGGAACTGGACTGCAGTATGTGGGCGCCACGGTAACTGCAGAGTTCTGTGCACAAAGGGCTGCGAGTTTGCTGAATTTCTTAGCTGAAATGGTTGTCGAGGTCCTCAATAGAAGGCTCAACCGATGAAAGAGAAGGAGGGGAGCAATTTGCCGGCCTCCCAGAACACCAGATCCTTCAGTCCCCCAGATCCTTCTCCAGATGAACCTTCAGCCTTTCTTTGGAGGGGAGCTGCTCCGGCCCTGGGAGCATCCTCGCGGCCCCCTCTGGGCCCCCTCCACGTCTCTCATGTGCTGGGGGCCCAGGCCCGGGTGCAGGGCTCCAGATGGGGCTGGCACCAGCTGGCGCTCTTTGGCTCTTCCGTCTCCCAGTGCCCTCAGCCCCTGCCCACACGGCTTCCTTCGGAATCCTTTGCCAGCAGCCCCGCTCTGCTCTGAACACAGCGCACAAACTCTCTGGAAGCGAGACGCCCAAAGCTGAGCGCGGCACTCAAGGTGCGTGTCGTGGCTGCGGGACTTTTGTTATCCGTACTCCACGTGGTAGAGCCGTGCCGAAGCTCGTGCTGTTCTCGTGGGCACGCTCCTGCAACCTGCCCCAGCCCCACTCTCTGGATGCCGTCCCTTCCTCCTCCTATGGCGCGCTGCTCGGTGTCCTTGGCACCGGAGCCAGGAGGACACGAGGGTGAGGAGGGCTGGTCTGGCACGCGCCTGAGCATCTCTTCCCGGAGGATCTGCTCCGCGAAGTCCCCAGGCACCGAGGTGAGGCTCACGGCCTGCAGCTTCCCTCCGAGGGGCTCCTCAGAGCGCCGTTTCCATTCTCCAGTCGCCACGGACTTTGCCCGGCAGCCACGACCTCTCTAAGGAGCTGCAGAGCGGCTCGGCGAGCCCGGAGTTGGCCGGCTCCTCCAGCACGCGGCATGCACGGCGCCGGGCCCCAGAGACTTGGCCAAACACAGCCGTCAGCCGGCCCTGCGACCGCCACAACTGCGTGCGTTCGGTGCGCTGCCCCAACGCGACCCGGCGAGCGGCGCCAAGCGGGCAGCCTCACGTCTGCCCCTGGCTGGGGCTGCAGGCAGGGCTGTCGCTCTGCCCGTGTCGCTGCGCGATGCCAGGCGTCCATCTCTCTCTCTGACCGCTGGGCCCGCCTCAGCCTGCCCATTTCCTCTCGCGGCCTGGAGATCCCGCAGTTCCCCACAGCCAGAGCTCTGGGCGGCTCGGTGGCTCCTCGGAGCTCCGTCCGGCTGCCCGTGTCAGCCCAGAAAGGCTGCGGCCCCTCCGCCTGGCTCTGTGCCTCAGCCCGGCTGTTGCTGAGCGCTCGCCGTGTCGCTGTCAGGGGAGCAGCGGCCAGCCCGGCGCAGGGCTTTGGGAGGCTGGAGAGGAATGAGGAGCTGCCCCCCCCACGTAGCTGCGCCCCATCTCAACACAGACGCGGTTCGAGATGATGTTGATGTTTTTATTTTTTGGTCAATAAGTCCAATTTCAGATCTGACAAATGCCAATTTCAGGTCTTCCAAGTCCAATTTCAGATGTTCCAAGTCCAATTTCAGACGGTCAGGTTTTTCACCACCTTCCCGAGCACCTGCACTCGGTAAATGCAGGTGTATTCTGGATGTCCCCAGTTGCTCTCCACCAGAACCTTGATGTGGCGAAAGGCTCTGGCAGGATGATTCTGCAAAGGAAATGGGGAGGAACAAAGTAATGGCTGGGGTTCCAATTCCCACCCTGTGCTCCACGGCTCGCCCCTGCCAGTTGCTCCTGTTGCTCAGCAGCTCCAGACAGCGAGAGGAGCGTGGCTGTGCAGCCGGAGGGCTCCAGCTGCAGGCCTGTGGGAGCACAGGGAGGGGCAGGGAGCAGGCGTCCTCCGTGGCGTGCTGCCCCTGTCCTACCTGGAGCAGGAAGATCTCTAAGAATGCCTTCTGCACATCGAAGGTGAACGACCCGAGCGGAACCTCCTCTTCGCTGTCCACATCCAGCCCCTTGCAAGCAAAGCACAAGGATGGACGCTCAGATTCGTGCACCAAGAGCAAAGCCGTGCGCTGTGTCAGCACGTGGCTGCCCACCCCCCTGCCCCGGGGCTCGGGCAGCAGCCCGGCCCTGCTTCCGCTGGAGCTCAGTCTCGGCCTCCAGGTTTGCTCAGGAAGCCCGAGATGCTTGCCGAGCAAGGCTTAAGAAGGATTCCAGCTCTCCAGCTTAGGAAACATCCCCCTGGGGCACTGCAGAGCTCGGCAGGCGGCGGGACACAGGGCTCTGAGGATGCCCAAAAGCAAGCCAGTCCCTGCTCCGGCACTGTGCTGTGCCCAGAGCCTAGGCAAAAGAGCAAAGCAGTGACTTACAAAGACAGCAAATTCTTTCGGGGCACTGCTGGGGGAGGCAGCTGGAGTCAGCCCTGGGTCAACGTGTTCCAGAATGACACAAGAGGGCAGGATTTCAGCTGGCAACCCGATGACCACCTGGCCCTGATGTCCCTCCATGGGCCAGCATTGTCCTGGTGAATCGCCCGGCTGCAAACAGAATGGGAGAGCAGAGGATCAGGAGAGAGCGCTGGGGCCACCGCACTCCCGGTTCTGCTAAGGGCCAAGGCAGCGAGCGTCTGCGGGCCGTACTTCTGCTTGAGAGTGGCTCACGTGTGAGGAATGGGGCAGAAGCACTGGGCCTGAATTCGCCGCCCGACAAAGGGGCTCTCAGTGTCACCGCAAAGGGGAAGATGGCGGCTGGGAAAGCGTCGGAGTGGGACCGTCTCTCTCCAGCACTGCTCCGCCGGCCCCCAGCTCTGCCCACAGAGGGACAGCTGGGATGGCTGTGGCACTGCGGTGTCGGCGGGGAGGAGATCTCTCACCCGGCTGGGACTGAGGAGCGTGGGCCCCACACACACAGCGCTTCAGCTCAGCTGCCTCGTGAGGGGAAGCACCGATTTCCAGCACGCCCGGCCCCGTATCGGACCTTTGGCTCCACGGCTTGAGCAACGCGCCGGGCCTGAGGGGAGACCCCCGAGGGGGAGCGAGGGCTGCAAGCAGCGCTGCTGATGGCCGCCACGATACCTGCAGGATGGTATCCGGAGGATTGACGGGCACGATGAAACTGTGGAGCCAGCAAAACCAGCACTTAAATGTGTAGGTAGGAGAAGTTCTGTGCAGGTCGATGGTACCACCTGTAACGATGGGGAGGAGATGAGTGCGAGAGGCAGCGGACGTGGAGGAGCGGAGGGGAGCAGGGCTTGCCTGCCTGTGTCCTCACCAATGCTCTTCCGTGCCCAGTCCGGCGTCTGATAGCACTCCTGCCGTGCTCTCAGCTCAGACAGCATCCGCTGGAAGGACAAGAAACCATGTCAGGACGCGACCACGTCAGCGCGCAGCTCAGCGTGACTGCCAGCACCCGCAGGCCTGACACGCAAGGCCAGCCGCGTCCCGAGGGCTGTGAGCTCCGTGCTGGCCGGCACGAGGGGCCAGGACTGAGGAAGGATGTCCGAGCCCACGGCCACTGACCTGTGCCTCCGTGTCTCTCTGTATTTTCTGGAATCTCCACAAAGACGCAGTGAAATACAGCTGGGTAGCGACTGCCACTGGAAAGACAGAGAGAAGGCTGTCAGTGCAGGGGTTGCTGCTGGTGCTGAGCTCATGCTGGCTTTTCCTTGGAGCCTGGGAAGCCGCCGTTGGGCGGAGGATGTTGGGAATGGTGCGGGCTGAGGACATGTCTCTGCCCACGGCCTTCAGGGCACTGCAGCCCCGCGACCCCGTGCTGCAGCTCGGTGCCCCAGCGCTGCTCCCATTTCCCCTGGCTGCACCCGGCGGCACCGAAAGCAGCGTGGCGGGCAGAATGCCAGCCCTACAGGGAGGCCAAAGCCAGGCCGACTCGAGGATGTCCTCGAGAAGCGGCACCGGGGCCGTGGGGTCCTCCTCGGTCCGCATCCTAACGCTGGGGGGACCGCAGCAGCTCTCGGGCTGAGTGGGACCCAGTGGTGGAGAGCAGCTGTGGAGCAAGCAGGCGGCCAGGATAGGAAGGCAGAAGTGCCGCGCTGGTGCTCCAGTGCCTCTGAAGGCCTCTGCTCACACGGACCTCATCCAGCACAGCCCAGCACAGTGGTCGCTGCGGGATGTTTGCTCATCGGGACTCACCAAGAAGCACCAGAGACAGTGCGACGAACACTCTGGCGCGGTTCATCTTGTGCTGTGAAGCAGCAGCAGCCAGGCGTCTTGCAGTTCTTTTGGCTGCTTCACGCCACACTGAACGCTGTTGGCCAGCGGAGGCAGGACCTGATGCTGGTAAAGGCCCGCTCAATTCCGCCGGCTCACAGAGGCTTCTGCGGGAGGAAAGAACCTGGTTGAGCACCGGTCCCACCGTGTGAGAGCCGAGGCAGGCGGCAGCAGCCTGCGCAGAGGCCCTCCCAGAGGACGGACGGGCCTTGGGCTGCCCCCCGGCGCCGTCCCTGCTGCAGTGAGGGTCAAACCAGAGGCTTCCCCCGGCTGCCCCTCTCCCCGGGCCACCGAGGGCTGTGTGCGCGCTCGCCCCCGGCCGCTTCCCCCCACCTCGTACCTCTGCCCCTGCGCTGATGTGTCCCCAGCGGGGACCTGCTGGCCCTCGCCGACAGCCCGGCTCCCTGCGGGGCACTTAGGTGCCCTGGGGCGCCTTGCGGTCGCAGCCTTTCTCCTCGCCATCGCAGCGAAGGTGAGCCCTGGAAGCGGCACGTCCTCTCAGCACCACGGTCCCAAAAGCTCTGAGCCCACTGGGGCTCTGCCAGCTGCAGCCCTTGGCGGGCTGTGATGTCACAGAGGGCAGCTGTGATGTCCCAGAGGGCAGGGGCACAGCCGGCCCATGAGCAGGGCACGCCCAGCAGCTGGGGGCATGGAGGGCGATTTTGTGCTCCCCACTCTGGACCCGAGAGGAGGGCCGGCCACAGTTCAGCCTCGGGTCTCCCTGTGACGCACAGAAGCATTTCTTCATCAACTCACAGGATCTCAGCACCTGAGTTGGGTCGGAAGGCACCTCCCAGCCCCCCCAGCCCCACCGTGATGTTCGGACTCGCTTGGATGCTCAAGGAGGTGATGGAGGGGTTCGGAACACTTTTCCCTTTTGGACTCAAGGGACGGCCTGCAGACAGAAATTGCTGTGGACGTTCTCCAAGCTCCGACCCCTTTCAGGCCCTACCTCCTGGCCACATGCGACACGCTCCCTTTCCCCACGGGCCGAGGAACTCGGGGGATCCATTCCCGGCTCGCCCACCACGTCACCCATCCGATGCCTGACAGCCTCCCTGGCGGCCTCGGTCCAACTTCTCTCTACATTCGGACCGGTTCTCTCCGACCTCCTGGCGCCTTTGGTAAATAAAACTCATTCCGAGGTCACCTTCAGCAGCCGAGTGGCGTCTCGCTTTTGTAAGGACAGCCCCTCGTTCCCCACCGTCCCTTCATCCCCCCGGGACCCACCGCCCCTCCCGGTCCCACCGCCCCACGGGTCCTCAGCACGGAGCCCCGGCAGCCCGAGTGCAGCACCGCTGAGTGCCAGCCCTCGGGACGCTGCCGCTGCCCCCGTCGGACGTGCCGCCGTTCCTTTCGGCTCCTTGTCCTCGCTGCCGGCTGCTCGCGATTCCGCCAGCCGCACACGGCCTCAGTCCCAGCCACCACCCGTTGCCGTCACTGCTGTCCCCGGGCGCCATCTGTCCGTCCTGGCGCCCGTCCCCGCCGTCGCTGTCCCCACGCGGTGTCCCCGTGTGCCCCCCCGAATCCCACCGGTGCCATCGCCAGGCATCGACGGTCCCGGTCGTCACCCACTGTCACTGGGGTGGCTCTCCACGTCTGAGTGACGGAAGGAAGGCGAGAATCGTCGCGCGGGTGGCACGGCAGGGACCTTCGAGATCACAGAACGCGTAGCGCGCGGATGGATGGGTGGCACGGGGCCGAAAGGCTCGCAGAACCGTCCGATCCTGCGGTGGCGGTTGGAAGGAAGCTTCTCGGCGCCCCCAGCCCCAGCCCTGCCGCGGGCTGGCTGCACCGCCTGCTCGGGTCGCCCAGCTCTGCCCCGCGGCTTTGGGCGCCTCCAGGCCCGGGACAGCCGCACTGCCCTCCCTGGACGGAATTCCCTCTTCACGGCACGCCTCGGTTTCCCTTCCTTCGGCGTCCAACCGCAGCCCCGTCCTGCAACAGCCTCCCCGCGTTCCCAGTCTCCCTCCCTCCTGTCTGTCAGCTCCCTCGAAGGAGCGCGAGGCCACCGTGCAGTCCCGCAGATCCTTCCGCACGACGCACCGCCCCGGCCCCTTCAGCCTTTCTTTGCAGGGGAGCTGCTGCGGCCCTCGGAGCCCTTCTGGATCCGTTCCGACAGCTCTGTCGCGAGGTTCTCCCTCGACAGAAGTCCGTGACGGGGGGGGCAGAGCCCCGGGAAAAAGCAAACCAAAGGAAGGAGTCGGAACGGTTTGCCGCAGGGCCGCCCCGGGCCGCGTGCGCTCCGGCAGAGGGGGAAGGGCAGAGAGCTGGCGGAGAGTTGAACGGAGAGAAAGCACGACGGCGGCGACCTGAGGAGGAACGGCCGTTCACTGCGTGCGGCTCAACCCGGCAGGGCGAGAGAGATTAGGGTGAAACCATTGGGTTGTGACTGGTGGCAGTGGGAAACCACTGTGGCACTGACATCAGTGGGTTGCATTCCCGGGTCACTCACCCGGTCCCTATGCTATGTCTGACTGCCTGCATGGCAGCCTCGGTCCAATTTTTGTGTCTCGATTTGAAGAAGTAAATACACAACATGTTTTTGTAGCATATTTGTAGAAATACAGCTGTTGAGTTGCCGTATTCTGCGACTATTTCAGAATTTCTATTCATCAGCTTTCATTAAGCACTGGAGCGTAAGGAGAAGCCGGCAGCAGCTTAGGTTAGACAACGAATTAAACATAAACAGCCCCAAAACGCGACTAATGGGGACAGCTGCAAAAGACCGACGGCGTTTTAGAACGGCGGTGCAGTTCCCGCAGCGCTCCGACAGAGGGCGCCAGCGGAGCGGGAAAAGGTGAGCAGCGCTCCGCGCGGCCGCTGCGCCGCGTTGGTCCGAAAGCGCCGGCGCCGGGCCGGGGGGGCGCTGCGGTCTCCGAGCGCTTTGAACGCGGCTGCGATGGCTGGATTCCGTTGCGTTGCGGTGGTTGTTTCCTCGCGCAGCTCGTGGAGGAGTTGATGCCTTTTTGGTAGGCAGCTTAATCACAGGATCGCGGGGTTTGGAAGGGTCCCACCCTCTGCTACAGCAGTTTCCTGGTGCAGGTCGGCATCCAGACGGGTCTTGAGTGTCTCATAGGAGGCTCCACAACCTCCCTGGGCAGCCCGACGGTACAGAAGTTGTTCTGCATGTTAGTACTGAACTCATGTTCGAGTCTGAGGCCGTCGCTCCTCATCCTGTCACTGTGCACTGCCGAGAAGATCCTGGCCTCATCCATCTGTCCCCCACCTCCCTTTAGATACATACACACATTTATCAGTCTCCTCTCAGTCTGCTTTTCCCCAGGCTGAGCAGACCCGGGCCACTCAGCCCTTCCTCATACAGGAGATGCTCCAGGCCATTCATCATCTTTGTAGCTGGACTCCTTCACGGAAAGCCCTGTCTTTTGTGAACGAGCAGCCCAGAACTGGACGCAGTATTCTGAATGTGGCCCCCACAGAGCAGAGCAGAGGGAGAAGAGAACAACCCTCGTCCTGCTGCCCATGCTCTTTGTAATGCTCCCCAGGACACCACAGCCTTGCTGGCCACGAGGGCACAATGATGGCTCGTGGGCGACCTGCTGGCCACCAGGACCCCCAGGTCCTTCCCATCACAGAGTCACAGAATGGCCAGGGTTGGAAGGGACTCCAGGCTCACGGAGCTCCAACCCCACCCTGCATGCCAACCTCCCCACGTTTCACAGCAGCCCAGGCTGCCCAGGGCCCCATCCAGCCTGGCCTCCAACCCCTCCAGGGACGGACGGGGCATCGCAGCCTCTCTGGGCAGCTGTTCAGCCCCTCACCGCTCTCCCAGCACACAACTTCCCTGACCCCCAGCCTCCAGCTGCCCTTCCTCCTCGTCCAGCCGTTTCCCCTCGTCCTGCAATTATCAACCCTTTCAAAGACTTGATCTCATCAGTGCTCCTCTCCAGCAGCTCACCACCCATCCTGCACTGACGCTGCAGTTGTTCCTCTCCAGCTGTCAGACTCTACATGTGCTCTCGTTCAACCTCATCAGGTTCCTCTTAGCCCAGCTCTGATCTGTCCAGGTCTTGTTGAACGGCAGCACGGCCTTCAGGTGTGTCAGCCAATGTTTCTCATGCTGTCAGATGGAAAGAACGGGCACGGATCATTTTTCTATCTGGGAAAGATGGCATTAGAGCCTTTTTTTTCTTCTATCGCCCATTCGGACGTTTCTGCAAATCTCATATTCTGAGAAGTTTTTTCACTCTTCTTCCCACAGTTCTCAGCTCTCCTTTTTCCACTCCTTCTGCTCGTTATGCCTAAAATCACAATTTTTTTTTTATTCATTTCAACTCCTACTGAAGTTTAGGAGCTGAGATTTGCCACAGGGCTGATGTCACACCAGAGACCCGTTGCTCTGTGGCAGACAGGGGCGCATCCCTCACTGCAAGCCTCTGCTGCAGGCTTGCGCAGCTCTCTGTTGTGCTGCTGAGCGCGTGGCAAAGCAGAGCAGATCGCTTCCAGCTTCAAAGCACCAGGAGTGTTGCTGAAGGTTGAGTACAACGAGGCGATGCTCTGCTCCAGGAGCACCGGCTCCAATTCAGCCATGTCCACAGATTCGCTCCCACTAATCGCAGTAAGAACCGCAGCTGGGATTAGCTGCTATTTCCAACGGCGGAGCTAAAAGGGGCTGAGCAAACAGGGCGTCGAACTGTCCCTGCTTACGGAGAAATGGATCGATGCACAAATCCTGCCTTTCGCCTCCAATTAAGCAGCTCCCCTTTGGGTCAGCATGGAATGTGCTGACTTCCAGCAGTGCTCAGATTGCCCGCCAGGAGCACGTTTCAAATCTATTCCATCCTTCGATCGCTCAGGGTGATCTTCCTACAGAGCCTTACAGGCCAGGGAATTATGTATAAAATCGATACGTTTTTATCTCTTCCAAGATTTCTCTGGACAAAAAACCATGGCTTCGTGCACCTGGTTCCATTTCTGGTCTTTAACGCCTCGCTCAGGAGTTGGTGCAGGTCCACGTGGCAGCCTGCAGTGCTTGCTGTGCGCGAAGGCTGCAAAGAACAGAAGAAATGGTGTTCAATGGCAGCCTATTGCTTTCTGGCCTTCTTTAGGTTTGAAGTGATACAGCGTCTGGAAAGTGGTCATCGTTTCATTATTTGCCCAGTTTCCTTGGGTTGGGTTTTGTAACTGTCAGTGATGATAAATAAGCCTGGGGCGTGAGCTCCCTCAATACAACTTTTAATGTCCCTGAAGGAATGCAGATGCCTTTTGACGCTTCTGCCATTTTCCTGTAGCGATGGATTTGCCTCAAGGAACTGCGAATCCAAAAATAAGGCGGGAGTTATTTTGTTATTTTCATATTTTAAGATAAAAGGGATTTGAAACTCGTGTCATTGCTGTGGGTGGGACATTCTTCCATTGCACGACTGCTGCGACTCAGACTGGTGCGGACGACTCCGGGCGATGCATCGCGGAATGAATGAAACCCATCAGTGCATCCAGAGCCGTGGCACTGTGGCTCCCTTGGGGTGTGAATTTCCACATCGAGGCATCGGCTGCTGGGTTCCGGCCTGATGCAGGGAGCGCTGGGCACCTCTGGAGATAAAGCGTTGTGCTTACGGGACATTCAGCCATAGAAAAGGGCTGCGAGCTGTGCTCTGCTGCTGGAGCCCGGCCCTGATTTCACACTGCCAGAGAAGATTTTGCGTTTGCACTGAAATCCTGCTGGTCTCGCTGCTGGTTGCTGCGGCCCCGTCACTTTTCACACAGCACAGTAACTGCTCCGAGGCAGATTTGGGTACCTAAGTTTAGCTAGGAGGATTGTCCCAGGATTACGGTGCTGGCTATTTTAAGAGATCAGTTTTATCTCCATGAGTGAAAAAAGGAGTAGGTGTTCCTTTGCTCACTGCGAGGCCGAGGCAGCATGCATGGGCACGGCACATTTCCCCACAGCATCCCTTCCCTCTGCCACCTTTGATTCGTGCGCCATTGTCTCACATTGTTCTGTTTCCTTCTTAATATAGGGAAAGATCTTTCCACCATCTGTGCTGCAGCGGCCAAGGTCGGCTCTTTCACCATCTTTGAGATTTACTGAGTCCTAGCGATTCAGGTTGCAATGCAGACTTCCTCGAGCTTAGGAAACCCCCCTGACGTGAACAGTGCCGCGGGATCACTGCTGTCTGCTTGCTTCTTGGGGCTGGTTGTGAGCCAGACTCACCGAGCGGCTGTGGGAAGTCAGCCGTGCCCTTTGGAGCAGACGTCACTGCTGCTCTGACGGCAGCCCCTGCTCTGCACCGATGTCGCTGTGCCCGAAGGACCATTGGCCGACCTCTGGCGTTGCAGTTATTGAGAGCAGAACTGTCGAGGTGGAAGAGGTGGTAACCCTTCCATGCGCCCTGTTATTGCTCCACGTGCAAAGCTGCGGTGGAAGCAGCCCTGCAAGCACTGGGGGACCGAACGGTGTGAGCATGCCAGCATGGACAACTCCCGTCTTTCTGTCAGCTTTTCACCTGTGTCCTGCTTCTCCCATCCGCGCGTGCCACGGCTCTGCCTCTGCAGACATCAGAGCGGCCCATCAGAGAGCAAGCACAGCCATGGAGGGTGCCAGAAACGAAGCACTGCACCTCTCAATTAACCTGTTTGCTTCAGCAACAAAGCAATGTTCCTCTCACGTCAGGAAAGGGGTAATGACCTCAGAAACAGAGAGAGGAAAAGCAGATCGCTGGCAAAGCAAACTGCTGCCAGCAGGACGGAATTGAAATCCTTGCTAACTTTGAAAAATAGAAGAGTTGCTTGGAAACGATTGTGCCCGTGCCTCTCGTGATGTTCCTTCCTCTGCTTTTCATTACAGCGAAATAATTTTCTTTACCTATCTCTCTGCCAACAGGAAGATATGTGTGCATCACAGCAGTCCCCATCCAGTAAATACAAGGCAACTCCTTTAGGTGCCTTGGGAACCATTTCTGCATCTATTCAGCTGGCCTACAGCAAGCCTTGTGGTTTCCTGTTGCCCTTGGAAAATGAGTGCATTTCATTATGTGCAGCGGTTCACTTCACCTCATTATTTTTTCATGATCTTATTGTGCTTCTCCTTTGTAACAGTGATGGGGGGAAACATAGGGAAAAAAAACAAAAAAAAAGACCAAAGGTGCTTTTGGGTCCAGAACCTCAGCGACTGCCTTTTGGAAGCACCACGCATACATCAGTTACGTGCAGTTCATTGGCCACTCCACGCAATTTTGGAAAAACACCAGTGAGTTTTAAGGCAAGAAAAGCCTTCCGTCACCTTTAAGACATCTTCACAAGTCAGTCCAGAGCCAACAGGTCAAGGCCAAGTGAAGCCGAAAGGGCTCCGCGTCCCAGATCCCCACGCTCTGTTGTCAGAATTTCTCTTTGCTGCTGGATGAGCGCTGCTCAGAGCGCTGACAGCAGCCCGTGCCTTGAGCTCGCTTCTCCGGCGTCTTGGCAGCGCTCGCCATCTGTTCCTCTGTCTTTATCCTCGCTGACTCCAATCCCTTATCCTCTTTATGGCACTCCACTGCTTTATCCTAACGTCCCCCAGCAAATCCAGGCGAGTCATTGCACTCAGTCAGGGCCGTACTTTAATCTCCCTTTGCATCCGAGATGCAAAGTGCTGCAGAGGTGCTGGCTTGTCATGCTGTGAGGCTGCTGGGGATGCTGGAAGGACGGCAGGCTTTTAGCTGTGCTTTGGTACCCCGTGCTGTGCTGCACACATGGCCGATTTCTTCTGCCGATGATCGACGTCTGAAGCTTCAGAAGAAGCAGAAAGCCTCTCTGCTTTGCCCGTTGTGTGATGATGCTCCTTGCTGCCAGAGGAGTGAGGATCGCCGTTGCGGAGCTGGAAGAGTTTGGAAGCTCAGAGTCGGCTCTTGGAGGCTGCTCCCAGTGCAGCGTGGCTGAACAGAGGCTGGGGAGCAGCACTGATTTGTGGTGCTCGCAAGGGAGGAAACTCAGTGTGAACCTCAGGGCACCTGGGGCTCGACAGCAGCAGCAGCCAGCAGAGGCTTCCATGCCAAAAGCCATGGATGCATTTTGTCTTCCTTGCTCTTCATAGAAGGGGTGGTGATTTTCAGTATCCAAGACAAATGTGACCCAAGGCTTCCGTTTGCCTCTGTTTTTATGGGCTTTTAATTTGTTTTGAAACATATGGGGTTTTGTTTGTTTGTTTATTTGAATTTTGAAGGCATTAAAAACCAGACGGCCCACCCCAGCTGTCACAAAGTTAAACTGAACGGTTCATGGGTGCACCAGGTCCATCCAGACCCAGAGTCAGCTCAGATTTGACTTTGGGGTTTCCCAAAGCAAAGCTCTTGCCAGCACTGCCTCACTCCTCCATTTCCCTGCATTTTTTTCTCTCTCGCATGATTTCTGACAGCTGAAACCCAAACAACCAATTGAAGGCTCCGCTTTCATCACAAAGAAACTGAGTGAGAGCGATTTATCTTGTACCATTCCCAGCAGTGTGCCCTTGTGGCCAAGAGGGCCAATGGCGTCCTGGGCTGCATTGCACAGAGCGTGGCCAGCAGGTCGAGGGAGGCGATCCTCCCCCTCTGCTCTGCCCTGCTGAGGCCTCATCTGCAGCACTGCATCCAGTTCTGGGCTGCCCAGCACAAAACAGACAGGGAGCTCTTGGGAAGAGTCCAGCGGAGGGCCAGGAAGATGGTGAGGGGCCTGGAGCATCTCTGCTATGAGGAAAGGCTGAGTGAGCTGGGTCTGTTCAGCCTGGAGAAAAGGAGACTGACAGGGGAGCTGATCCAGGTCTATAAATATCTGAGGTGTGGGGGGCAGCATGGTGAGGCCAGACTCTTTTCAGTGGTGAGTGGAGACAGGACAAGGGAAAATGGCTGGAAACTGCAGCATAGGAAGTTGTGCAGCAATGTGCGTAAGAATTTCTTTACAGTGAGGTGAGGAGCGCTGGAACAGGCTGCCCAGGGAGGTGTGGGAGTCTCCTGTTCTGGAGATGTTCAAGACCTGCCTGGATGCTGACCTGTGAGACCTGCTGTAGGGAGCTGCTTTGGCAGGGGGGTTGGACTCGATATCTCTGGAGCTCCCTTCCAACCCCTGCAATTCTGAGATTTGGTGATTCATTCCTTTGCTCGTGCTCTGAAAAGGGGCACACACGGTGATGCTCAGACCTCGCACTCTCACAGCAGCAGTTGGCACCAGGCTGTCCAGTGTGAAGTTTTTACTTTCTGCTATGGCTCATTGGGGCTGGATGTTGGGAATCCTGCTGCCCTCCACCCACTTTGCAGCTGACACACTGGGAACGCAAAGGGTCCACAAACCTCCCAGAACTGAGGGCTGCACCCACATCTATAAAAAGTGAACGGAGTAAAGGCAGGACCTGTTGGAAGGGCTAATGCATTAAAGTCCTCTGAAATCCTCAGATGAAAGGCTCTTCAGAAGTGCAAAGCACGATCATTTATCTGGCACCTGAGGAGCGACTTGTGCAGGAGCTGCTGTGACATTTCCAGCCAGGAAATTCTGAGAAAGCTTTCATCCAAACGGGAGAAGAAATAAAATGAAATAAAATCCATAAATGGACTCTGGAGGGCTGGAGTGGGCAAGGCAGAGCTGGCGTAGGTGGGTGAGACTCCACGCAGCTTTGAGCAGCTCGCATCACGCTGCTGGAAGAGCGGCGGCACCACAGCGAGCGGCAGAACAGAACCGTGCTGTCCTCCAAAGGGCCGCAGCGCCTGGCATCAGGGATGGCATTGTGCCGTTCCTGCCAGCCTGGCAGGGCAGAAGGTGAGCAAATTTGGAAGCTGCCCCGCCATCACCATTCATTTTGTGTTGTTAGCCCGGCACGCAGACCTGCGTTCTGCTCAGGGTTGCTTTTGCACGCAGGGTGGGCGAAGAAGCAGCCATGCTGCGGGTTCACACCAGTTTCTCTCAGGGTTGTACAGAGTCAGAGCCCCCGAAACAGCACTGCTGTGCAGGTGACGCTGCAGTAATGTCACTTTAAGTCATCTGGCAAACTGCTGGAAAAGCATTTGTCACCCTTCATCACTGTGCCCCACGCTGAGAGCGCTGCACTGATAAAATCGGATTGGATCCCAGTGGGATCGAGTCGTCTCGGCAGACTCACGCCTGCTGCCTGCACTCTCCTCCAAAAAGCACTTTCCTTGCTCTGCATTTTGCAGCCAGGCCCAATTCCCACCCAGGTGCCAGGATGTATTTTAAGGACCATCCTGCACTCCCAAGTTTAGCATCTGCTGACGGAAGGGGCTGTGATTGCTGGATGTCTGGCAGCATCCTGCTCCATGGAGACTCCGAATTGCGGTGACAGGGTCACAGCATTGGGTGAAATCGGGGTCGACATCTGGAAGCAGACGGTCGCATGACTGGAAGAGCAGTACCAGGAAAAGCACTGAGGTGAATAGGCTCCACACAGGTGGTGGAACGGTGCGCAGTTGCTGGAGGACGTGGCATAGCAGCCTCTGGGCTCTGCACTGGATTCCTGCAGGAGAGAGGAGCTGAGCTGCTCAGCTGCCTTTGCCTGCAGAAGTACTTGTTGCTTGACGCTCCTTATGCGGTGTGTGATTGCCAGAAGTCCTGGCCAGGAGCAGGGTGCATGGGGGTTTGGCAGTGGAGAAGAGCAAGAGAATCTTTACCCACCCACGTGAGAAAAGCATCAACAAACTGAGGAATGGGGAGACGGGAGTCTGCGCAGACTGAGCGCACCGCTAACCTCAGTCCTGGAGGAGGACTTCGATGGGCGCCCTGCGAAACAAGGAAAGGGGAAAGCCTGGAGGAACCGCTTGTCAGCTGCTGGCAGAGCTCATCTCTTAAGCATGAGGGAGGCTGCATGGGAGAAGGCACAAGGAAGGGTGTTAGCTGGCAAACTGGGAGTCGATGGGCTCAGACAAGCTGGTGCAGCGGCACTCTGCAATCCCAGCATTTGAGCCTTTCCTTCAGGCCAGCTTCTCCTCGGGTCTTGGGCTGTTCAGCAGCGGCTGTAGTTGGGTCAGAAGCCCAAGGAGCCGGTGTCTCTGGCTGTACCCCTGCCTGGTTTTGGCTAGCGGGGCAGTGCCAGCATCGCTGATGAGAGCTGCGGAGGCCTCATTCCTCTCTTCTGTCAGTGGCACTTACAGAGGCAAATTCATTGACAAAGTCAGTTATCCCAGCTATGGAAACCGTAAAGTTTAAATTAGAACTGGCAGAAAAGAGGGAAGATTTCATTTTCATGTAACACTCAGCCTTGCTGACCTGTCACCATAGCTGCAAGCAGCTGGAAAGAAACGGCACAGGAGGAGGATGACACAAAGCCTGCACACGCGGCAGGACTTTCTGCCACACATCGCTATTGATTGCATTGGGAAATGGGGGGCACTCAGAAAGATCTCTGCTTTGAACAAACACTGCAGTGAGGGGTGATGGGGAAGGCTCCTGGGGGGCCGGGACTCCAGGGCACAGCGTGTTCTTTCTTTACTGGACTTTTCTGTGCCCGACACGATAAACAATCCTTTTGTGAGAGGCATAAACAACGCTAGGTTGCTGGTGGAGAACAAAGGCTGTGATTCAGTGCCGGGATCAGCTGAATGCCGCACATGACGGGCCCCATGTGGGGGTTCGCCACCGACCTTCGCCAGTCCCTGAGGCCCATCCCCACCTCCACTGTGCTGCACCAGGAAAACGTGTATGGAGAGAGATGAACCGGAGCAGCAAAACTCCCACCTGGAGGCTCCTGCAGCAGGGCAGAACTGAAGCGCGCAAGTGGCACAAGTGCCACCAGACCTTCTGATTGGGCTCTGTGAGGACGCATCCTCCCAGCTCTGAACAGCAGCACCAGGGCACATTTTCAGCGTGCTTTGCCTTTGGCCGAGAGCACCCACAGCACAGGGAATGTGAGGCACGTAGCAGCAGGGCTGTGCTGCCCACCATGCACCGTGCTCCGGCCCACTCAGCGCCCTGCTGTCCCCACGGCACACCACACAAGACTGGGGCTGGGGAGCTCAGCAGGGCCGTGTGCTGTGGGTTCTTCTGGCAGACACAGGAACCTCTGTGAGAATTGAATGGGGAACAGTGGGAACTTCCTGCCAGTGTTGTATGTTCTATATAGGGGTACAGATCCCACACAGGCTCTATACAGGGGTACAGGCCCACACAGGCTCCATATAGGGGTACAGGCTCACACAGGCAACATATAGGGGTACAGGCCCACACAAGCTCCACATAGGGGTACAGGTCCCACACAGGCTCCATACAAGGGAACATGCTCACACAGACTCTATATAGGAGTACAGGTCCCATACAGGTTCCTTATAGGGATACAGGTCCCATACAGGTTCCATATAGGGTTACAGGCCCACACAGGCTCCATATAGGGGAACATGCCCACACAGGCTCTATATAGGAGTACAGGTCCCATACAGGTTCCATATAGGGATACAGGTCCCACACAGGCTCTACATAGGGGTACAGGTCCCACACAGGCTCCATATAGGGGTACAGGCCCACACAGGCTCCATATAGGGGAACATGCCCACACAGGCTCTATATAGGGGTACAGGTCCCACACAGGCTCTATACAGGGGTACAGGTCCCACACAGGCTCCATATAGGGGTACAGGCCCACACAGGCTCTATACAGGGGTACAGGTCCCACACAGGCTCCATATAGGGGTACAGGTCCCATACAGGCTCTATACAGGGGTACAGGTCCCACACAGGCTCCATATAGGGGTACAGTCCCACACAGGCTCCATATAGGGGTACAGGCCCATACAGGCTTTATAAAGGGGTACAGGTCCCACACAGGCTCCATATAGGGGTACAGGCCCACACAGGCTCTACATAGGGGAACATGCCCACACAGGCTCTACATAGGAGTACAGGTCCCACACAGGTTCCATATAGGGGTACAGGTCCCACACAGGTTCCATATAGGGGTACAGGTCCCATACAGGCTCTATACAGGGGTACAGGTCCCACACAGGCTCCATATAGGGGTACAGGCCCACACAGGCTCCTTATAGGGGTACAGGTCCCACACAGGCTCCATATAGGGGTCCAGGTCCCACACAGGCTCTATACAGGGATACAGGTCCCACACAGGCTCCATATAGGGGTACAGGTCCCATACAGGCTCTATACAGGGGTACAGGTCCCACACAGGCTCCATATAGGGGTACAGGCCCACACAGGCTCCTTATAGGGGTACAGGTCCCACACAGGCTCCATATAGGGGTACAGGCCCACACAGGCTCCATATAGGGGTACAGGTCCCACACAGGCTCCATATAGGGGTACAGGTCCCATACAGGCTCTATACAGGGGTACAGGTCCCACACAGGCTCCATATAGGGGTACAGGTCCCACACAGGCTCCATACAGGGGTACAGGCCCCATACAGGCTCCATACAGGGGTACAGGTCCCACGCAGGGGATACAGGCCCCGTAAGAGTAGGGGGCGCACTCAGGCTACATACGGACCCCACTCAGGTTTACAGGTCCTGCACAGAAACGCAGACCCCACGAAGACCCCACACACGGTAAGGCCCGGTGCAGGGCCACATCCCCACGCACACAGCAGGACTCCTCCAGCACCTCATCCCATTCACCCCCCCCTATCAACCCCTGCGCATGCGCCGTGCGGGCGGGGCGGGGCCGCGTCGCGCCGCCATTGGCCCGGCGCTGCCCGGCGGGGTGGCCGCGTGCGCCCCCGAAAGCGTTCCGGGCGGGAACGGGGGCGGCGCGGCGTTCCGTGCGGGCGGCGGCGGCACCACGCTCCCTTCCCCTTCCCCCCGGTCCCCTCCCCTCCCGCTCCTCCAGGAGCGCGGCCTCGGCGGCGGCGGAGCAGCGCTACGGAGCCGCTCACAGGTAAACCCTGGCGCCGCGCTCGGGAAAGTTTTCTTCGCGGCCGGGCCGGGGTCGGCGGAGCGGCTCTGCGCGGCCGCCGTTGGGTCGGGGGGCCGTGGGGATCCCCCTGCTCCCAACGATCCCGGGCCCCGCGGTGCGGCCCGGTGCGGTGGAGGGCCGTGGGGAGGTCATCCCGGGCGGGGCCCGGCGCCGGAGCCGCTCCCCCCGGAGCCGTTAGCGACGATTCGGGCGTGAAGACCCAGCGCGCCGTCGCCGATCCCCGGCGGCTGGGGTCGGCCCCGCGGAGCCGGGACGGAGCGCCAGTGGGTGCGGGCGGTGCCGCGCCCGTCCCGTAGAACGGCGCTCTGTTGCTTTCCGCCGCTCTCGGCGGCACGGCCTCATCGCTCCCTGGAACCTGGAAACCCGCGCGGCTCCGCGGTTCCGCCGTTTCCTGCGGCCGCTGCCGGCGTTGAGCTCCGCCGGGGTCGAAGGACGGGAGAGTGGAAATAAATGGCCGTGGAACTCTCGGCTCCAGAGCTCGGGAGCAGAACCGCCTCCTGCCCGGTCACCGCAGGGCGCTGGTCGGCGAGGTTGAGTCCCGGCACCCGCAGGGATCCCGCGGTGATGGACGGGCGGTAACCGGGGGTGCCGTCAGCGTGGGCATGGATGGCACAGCGTGTCAACCTGGCACAGGGTGCGATTTTCAGCCTCGAATCGCAGGGCGGTTTGTGAATAACGGTGCTGTCGTCAGCTTCGGGCGCAGAGCTGGAAAAGTCCAAACGTGGTGGCTGGAGTTGTTTGCGCCGGGTTGCTGACAGTGCTGGATTTCTTCTGTCCGAGCACAGCGTGAGTTCCCAGCTCTCAGCATGGCTGAGCTTGGTGCCGTTGGAGCTGCAGATTTGAGCTCAAGACGCCAGGCTTCGGGTGCCTGAAGCTGTGCTTTGGGCTCCAGGCACCAGGCTTTGGGCTCCACTCACCAGGCCTTGAGCTCCTGAAGCTTTGGGCTCCCAGCACTGGGTTTCCGATGTCTTGTGCCTCACGCAGTGTTTGGCCCCCGCTGACCTCAGAGAGCAGCAAGCCGTAGTGTGAAATGCTGATAGCACAGCTGCTTGGGATTTCATGCTTCTTAAGGAAAAGCTGTTAAAGCCCAATGCCTCACAGCACTAATTGTAAAGGCAAACTTCACAGGATCATAGAATGGCCTGGGTTGAAAAGGACCTCAAAGATCATCTAGTTTCAACCCCCTGCCACAGGTAAATGTTGCCAACCACCAGGCTGCTCAGAGCCACATCCAGCCTGGCCTTGGGGCAATAGTTGCGGCATGACAAAGCTGCTGTTCCAAAGGAGTGTGAGGACAGAGTTGAGGTGGTGACGTGAGACAGCGTGGTCTGAAGTTGTGAGTGGTGTGGGCCACCAGAAGTGATGCTTAATGTGTTTACCTGCACTTTTTTTTTCCTGCTGAAAAAGGAAGCTGACAGTGGGAGTGTAGAGAGGAGATGGGGCAGGAGAGCTGACGGCCTTTATTCTGCTGCGTTTGGCAGCTGAGAAACTTCCCAAAGCTGCTGGTGCCATATCTGCTGCTCGATGTGGCGCAGTGACAGCGCGATGTGACGTTGGCCAGCGTGGGCAGGGAGCGTCCCTCCAACAAGTGCCTCGGCTCTGACCGTGCTGCAGACTGCAAGCCCCTCTTTTCAAGCGACTGATACTGACACAGAAAAGTTCACTGGAGAAGGAAGCAGCTGTGCCTGGTGTGCAGGGGTTCTGCCTGCCCGCAGCCCCTGGGAGCAAAGTGCTCGGCCCTGCGGAGCCTGGTTCTGGGCTGGAAATAGTCATGGCCTGATTTCAGCAGGTGCATTTGTCTCAGGCTGGGTTTCCACGTGTTTGTTTTAGGTACGTGCCTCATGTTTGGCTGCCACAGGAGGGGATCTGTGACGGGTCATCCTGCCGCTCGTGGGAGTGTGGCCCTGCTGCCGGGGCTCACTGCGCTGCTGTGTGTTTGGTGCTGAGCAGCTCCGTGTTGAGGCGCTGCTGTGGGCACTTGAAGTGTGAGCCCTTGCTTTGCTTTGAGGGCTGCTTGGAAATAGAAAGGCGGGGGTTGGAATTTAACCTGGAAAGTACAAACCCTCTTAAAAGAGGAATGGGTGCAGAGCAGTGCTGCGGAGGCAGCGGATCCGCTCTGCGTTGGAAGCTGACGTCCGCGTGGCTTTGAGGCTCCGTTCCCCTGCTGCACCTCCGTGTTCTGCAGCTCAAGCTTTAGAATCATTGGATGTTGAAATTAGTACAGCTGTATTTAGAGCAAAGGAAAGCAGGTGATTGTAACCCATGAAAATAGGGTAAAGCTCTCTCCTAAGAGAAGCTAAGCGTATGAAAACAGTTGTAACAGAGGTGTGTGAAGTGCAACTCTTGCTGAACTGCTGCTTTCCTCGTGCTCTGAATTTCTTCAGCAACAGCATTTATTTCTTTTTTAAGAGAGCTTTTTCCCTCTGTTAGAGGCAGCGTGTTGTCCTGGAGCAGCACAGATTGTGCCACAGATCCTCAGTCCTGCGGGGGCTTCCAAGGCTCTGTCTTCAAGACCCAGGGAATCTGGGTTCAGACACGGCTGTGCCGAGCAGAAAGCGCAGTGCTGCACCCACCCCGACCTCAGTCTGCCCCTCACATCACCAGAACAAACATCTCTGTTAGTTTTGCCTTGCTTTCCATCTCGCTCTGTGCTTGGAGCACAGCCATGTGAGTAGCTTATTTTGCTGGTAGCTATTCTGATAAGGCTTAGCAGGTAAAGAGCAGGGCTTGGTCAGCACAGGTTTGGGCTGCTTAAGACACCGAAGTCCTGCCTGGCTTGCCTTGGGTTGCATCATGAGCTTTCCCATGGGCAAGGCTTGCACCCAGGCTGCAGAGGGATGGGGCAGAGCGAGGCAAGCAGCCTGCATTGTGCACTGCGTCAGAGCCGAGTGCTGCTCCGTGCAGCTTGGGGCAGGTTTTTGCTTAAGAGCTCCCAAAGTTCAGACCTAGCTTTGCTGCATTGCTGCAGCCGTGGGGAACTTCTGCAGGAGCTTTGTAAAGCAGGGCAGGAACGGGGGGGTGATTCCTCCCTGGCAGCAGAGCAGCGGGTGCCTGGGTCTGGGCCTTGAGTCCTTTACCAGCATCGCTGGGTCTGCAGTGCATTTTGTAGTGTCATCCAGTCGTGTTTATGAGCAAAAGCTTGAGATGGCTTTGGTGGATGTCTCAGATGTGTGGTGATGGCTTTGTTTCACGTGCGTTGCTTTAAAAGGAGACGAGCCCTTCCAACCCCTGTGATTCTGTGAATTAGCACTCAGCTTGCTGGTTTTCACCCAGAGGAACCAAAGCACTTTGGAGGAGAAAATTGAAGCCCCTTAAAGTTGCCATCTTGAATCCCATCTTGAATCCATCTTCCCTGCGCTGCGGGTTGAATCCATTTCCAGCGGAGCGTTTATTTGGTTAAGCGTGTTGGATTTTTTTAATTTTTATTTTTCCCATTATGTTCTGAAACAGACAAGTGACGAAGCAGACGCATGCTTAATTATTTTCCCTCGTTTCCTTTTTATTTCTTCCTGTGGTCTCTTTTAATTTGCCTGAGCTGCTCGGGGCAGGGAGCGGTCACGCAGTCCCTGCATCTGCCATGGAGGAGCAGAGCGCATCCCCCTCCCCGCTCAGCTTTTGGGAGCCGCACCGAAACTCCTCGCAAACCAGGACCACTGTTGCATCCTGAGTGGAGAACGCAGGGAGCTGCAGGCTGCTTTGCTTCCGTGCCTTTTCTCTGACGTTTGCGTTGTTTTACGTCACCTTTCGGTGGTAAATGTTTTACCTTTGGTGCTTTTGGAGGCACTGCAGACTTTGTCTTAGTGCTGGAAGCACTGATGTGTGTGCTGGGTCCGTGTGCTCCCTGGGATGTCAGCCTGGGAGCGCAGGGAAAGCGAACAGATGGGTGTCTGTCCCTTCAGCCCTCACGCAGATGATCAGATCCCTTTATTTTCCTCGCTGCCTGTCACAGCCTGGCTTTGGAAGGGTTCAGGTAGAGGCAGGTCGCGTTTTTGCACGTGTTGTTTCCCTGCCTGGAAGAGCAAAGGTCTGAGCCGGCGGTAGGTGCAGCCTTGCTGGCTGTGGTTTGGGAAGCATGGCTTTCACTCTCTGTTTTTATGGGTGTGGTGGCTGAGCGAGAAGTGCTGTTTGTGGATCGAGCTTATTATAGTTCCAAGCCATGTGTGACTCACGGCGCAATCGCACCATCGCATCGCTGCCCTGGAAGCAGGGCTCTGCTCGGGCCCTGCGTGCGTCGGGCGGAGCGCAGCGCTGCCTTGCCGAGAAGCAAGGAGAAGCAGAGGAGCTACAGGTGAAGTGCTGAAGTCCTGAGCGTCGTGCAGAGCGCCTTGCGCGAGGCTTTGGCTGGTGCTGTCCCCTGCATTGAAACAGCAGGCTACACAAACCCATCGTGTGGATCTGCTGCTGCTTCCCAAAGGCCCCAGCGTGGTTCTGCTCTGCTCAGCCCCCCTTTCTGTCTGGTGCTCTGGAGCGCACAGCACCTCGAAGGCTTCCTGCTGTCCGCGTGCAGCAGCGCATCGTGATGTCAGCGTGCCCCAACCTTAAGGAAACAGAATTCAGAAACGAGGCTGGAGAGCACCCACCCAACCCCCATTCGGTTTAAAATCAAAACATGTGCGCGGCAAAGGGAGCGTTCAAATGCACTTGTTGCTGACAGTCATCGTCGGTTGCTGCTGTCTTTTATGATGTTGATTTAAAAGTTTAAAAGCGAGAGGCAAAGTGAAGTGCATTTGCTTTTGACGCAAAAGGAAACATTTTCCTTGGGCTGGAACTGTGAAGTTTTCCTAATATAGTTTTGGTTGCCGTGCCCTGCCTCAACGAGCAGGAAATGCTCGAGTCCAGATGGAAGACACCTGGCTCTTGCTTTGCTTTGAGTTTGTCCCCACACGTAGGGCACCTCCGAGTGCCTGGTGTGGTGCTGGAGCTCTGGGTTCGGTTCTGTGCACTGCTGGGCTGTGGGTTTGTCGGTGTGCCAGCCCGTCTCTGGCACTGCTGCATTTCATTTCTTTTTTATTCAGTTTGCTTTTGTGCTGGAAGTGAAGATTTCGTGCCACGCTGCCGGTCTGGATAGGGTTGGCCTTCAGAAAGCTGATTGCATAGGCGAGCTGAATTAGGAAGGCCCCCAAATGCTTGTGGTTCAGAAGGTTTTAGCTGCATGCCGTTGTGAGTTTGTTCCTCTCGTGTTTGCACATAACTGATAAGGCAGCTGGCACGCGCTGACCAGCGTGATTCGGTGCCAAGCAGAGCCATGGGAACGGCTCCTGCAAGCAGAGCGGGCTGCGTCACGGCGAGGTGACGAGGAGAATTAATCTGTGTTCGGGCTGCGGGCATGAGGTCTGAGTTTGTTTGCAAGAAGAAAAAAGAAGAAAGAGAGATTTTCTCACGCAGGAGTCATCTCTGACATGAGCTAACGCCAAGGCTGCTGCCTTCCTAGCAGAGGACCACGCTGTGAGGTATGACGGCGTGTTCAGGCACGGCAGCAGAACAGGGGAGATGTTTCCAGCAGCGGGGAGCTCAGCCGTCCTTTCTGAGCAGGGCGACAAAAAGCGGTGAATCAGGCTGAAACCATTCGGTGCAGCACCTCCGGGTTGGATGCCGGCGCTCGGAGCTCTGTCCCAAAATGCCCACGTGCAGCAGGAGCGTGCTGCCAGCTCGCTGACCCTTCCTCTTCTCTTGTTTTTGCTGATTTGAGCAACACTCGGTGCCTTTTACTTTTTAGAAGCATCTCAGATGGGGGGCTAACGTATCAGGAACCTTTTAGCATTGTTTGGAGTCCACATTACTCAAGCCGAATACAAGAACTGTGTTACACCTTGGGTTGTTTGTTGATGTAAATCTTCAATTAAAAAAAAAACACACAAACCCCAAATAGTTGAAATTGGGTTAATGCGCTCCTAAAAGATGCTCTTCAGAAATGTGTTTGACTAATCCTGTCGTGTTTAAACCCAGGCCCCTTCAGGAGCTCATCTGCACAGAGGAGCTTGGTGCCGCTGCTGCTCACCCTGCATGCGTTGCTTGCAGCTCTGGGCAGCAGCTCAGCCCGCGGCTGCTTTGCTCCAGTGCCAGAGGTCCCCATTTCTGCACGTCTTCCTGGGAAGCAGCTGCTGTGAGCGCTCCTCCCCTGCTTCAGGCAAGGTCAATGGTGGCTGTTTAATCGGGGTTCGGTGAGCAGCCTGAGCTCTGATCCCTGTGGGTGAGGGGGTGCTCAGCCCCGAGCAGAGGGCGGTGACTTCTGCAGCATGGGGAGCAGTGACAGCCACCACCGACCAATGGTTCGGAGGGGCTCCAGACACACCTCACTGATGCACTGGGTTTATTGCCTCATAAACCACTGCCTTATTTCACCACTGCGAGGAGAAATTACTGCAGACAGTGCTAAACGTGCGCGTTTCAACCCGAGGTGATGCGGTTGCGAGTGGCTTTTTGTGAGCTGTGACAGCAGGAGCCGGAGAGGCTCGTGGAGTGGTGGGCAGCCGTCGCAGCACGGCGTCGTCAGGCTGTTCTTAGATTGAAGCAGTGTGCTCTTTTGCAGGTGAATACGTGAAATCCCAACCAGAATCTTTCCTCTGAGCACGAGGTGGATGCGCTGTGGCTGTTTCTTGGGTTTCTTCCCCCTGAGGTGCCCAGGCTCCCATGTGCTGGCAGTGGGGCCGTGGAGCCCATCCATAGGTGACTGAGCACTGCTGAGACGCAGGCTGTGAGTGCTCCCCTGCCTCGTAACAGCGAGCCTTCGTTAAGCTGTTTATGGCTTTTGACAAGCATTAGCTAAGCGGTGTGACATTTCTGTCCATGGGAGATGTGTTGGAAGCTGGAGATACCCCTGTGTTAAGTGTGACCTCGTGCCAGGCTGCTCCAAAAATACGTGAAATCCTTGGCTGTGCTGACGTTGTCCTGTGCCCACATTTGTGCCCAGCAGCAGTGAGGGATGGTGGTGCTGTAGGAGCATCATCCTCAAAACCAATGAGACTTTAGGACAGCTTCCCTCCAGGTGAAGGATTCAGGCACTCAGGCACGCACTCTGGGGCGTCGCTGGTCTGTCTTTGGATGCTGTCATCTCAGAGAGCTGCAGCACCTCTCCTATGAGGAAAGGTTGAGGGAACTGGGCTTGTTTAGCTCGAAGAGAAGGCTGCGGGGGGACCTCATGGTGGCCATCCGGTACATGAAGGGAGGGGATGAACAGGAGGGGGAACGGCTGTTTGTGAGGGTGGATGGTGATGGGACAAGGGGGGATGGTGTTAAAGTGAGACAGAGAGGTTGAGGTTGGATGTAGGAGGAAGTTTTTCACACAGGTGGTGAGGCACTGTTACAGGCTGCCCAAGGAGGCTGTGGATGCCCCATCCCTGCAGGTATCCAAGGCCAGGCTGGATGTGGCTCTGGGCAGCCTGGGCTGCTGGTTGGAGACCTGCACACAGCAGGGATTGGAATTGATGATCGTTGTGGTCCTTTTCAACCCAGGCCATTCTCTGAGTCAATGACTCTTTTGTGGCAGAAGTTCAGTATTTCTGTTTCCATCTCTAGGTGCTGTGCTGGAGGTGGGAGCAGCAACCTGAGCAGGTTGGCTGGAGTTCCTCTTGCAAATGTGCAGTTCCTAAAGAAAAAGGGAAGCTCAGGGAACGTGTGCCACGTGGGGTCCGTGTGAGCTGCCCAGAGCTGTTAGCTGAGTTCTTATCTTTATGGCCTTTGGAGGGAGACGGGGAGGTATGAATGGAGTGCGAAGGCTACGGGCGTTTGGAATGGGGGAGAGGTTGGCTGTCTGAAGCACTGATTCCAGTTTTATCTGGCAAATTCTGGAGAGAGCTGCGTAACCCTGAGGTCTGAGAGTTGCCAGCAATCGCTTTGGACGTAGGTTTTTTAATTAGGAAGCACGAGGAGCGCACAGCCCGGTGCCCCTCCGGTTTCACATAGCTCAGGGCTTCCATCACGGCACAAGAGGTGTTGAACTTGAGGAATTCGGAGCAGATGAGGACACTGTGGTCCCTAAAACGAGGAGTCACACACAGCTTCAAGAGGAGATCAGCGGTACGGGGCTCTGTCTGCATGTGCCTCACCGATGGCTCCTGCTGAGCTGCCGGAGCTGCTGCTGATGCAGGGGCGAGGTTTGGTTTCTTCTGGAGCTTTTTGGACCTTTCTGCCTTGTGGGACTCACGCCTTCTGCTCGTCCTTAAACGTCAGCTTTGTTGTGTGAGGCTTTGCTTTGGCCCTGTGCGTGCTCCCCTGCGGTTTCCTTCCCCAGAACCAGGGCTGGAGTCACTTGTTTGTCAGCGAAGGCAGGAAGCATCCCAGCAGAGCGCTTTGGGCTTGTGATGTGGAATAGTGATGGAAGAGCCATAAAAGCATGACGACAGTGTGTGATCAGGGGTGGCTGAGATGAAAGCCCTCAGTGGATTTAGTGCTGGTGGAGGGCAGCTTCTTAGCAGGCTTGTAAGGTGAATAATCCTCATGTCGGGTGTTGCACCCAAGTGCTCGGCCTCCCACCAGCTCAGAGGTTTGCAGTGTGATTTGTGGAGATGGAAGCATGGAAGACAAAACGTAAAGGAAATTGAGCGTGAAGGAAAAGTGAAGGTAGCTCTGCAGCCTGCTGGATAGGAGCCTGTTTGCATAGCCTGGAGAATGGTGTCAGGGCGCAGAGAAACAATGCTGTCAAATAAAAAACCGACACAGACTTCAGCAGTGAATTCATAACTTTTAGGTTGGCATCGCTGTGTTTGGGCACAGAATCCTGGGGGGCAGCTGGGGTCTGTGTCAGAACGTGAGAGCAGCAGTGTGGCAGTGACCCCTTGTCTCTGGTGCTCTAATACCCGTGATCTTATCGTTAAAGGATAAGGAGATGACAGCATCGCAGAACGCCTCCAAGGGGGAGCGAGCTGGAAAGCAGCAGCAAAGCCACCCAGCAGAGGCAGTTGAAATAGCAGCTAGGAACCTGAGACAGAAGGCAGAAGAGTTCTGAAGTCAGCTGGGTTAGTCCCATGCAAGCAAGCGTTTTCATAGTTCAAGGTAGAGCTGAATGCGAGGAGAGGAAATAAAAATGCTGCATCCTTGTGCCTCCTGTCTGTGTGCAGGGGTTGCCCTGTTTCACAGTGCAGCTTCTGCCTGTGGAGCGGGGCTGTCGGTGACCACACACCCTGCTGCCCTGCCCGGATGGCTGCTGTGTGATCGTGTGCTGCTGCTCTGCTCCGTGTGCTCCCAACAGTTCCGGGAGGTTTGACTGCCTGTGTGCAGTAACAGCGTGCAATTGTCCGCCGCACAGCAGCGCTCCTCTTCAAACATCAATCTTTTCCCAGATTTCATTGTGAATGAGGCGCTTTTCTTTCCCAGTGATCTGTTCTAGTCCTTCATGCGAATGTTCCAGGAAGGATACGAAGCCTCATTGGTATGAGGCCAGCCCTGAATGCGGGTCCTACCTATCTGGTAGGCCAGTCCTGTCTGCTGCGTCCGCAGAGCCTTTGCGTCCCCATCTCAGGGGGTGCTGCTACCGGCGGCCGTTTTGCAGAGCAGTGCAGTTCTGTGAAGCTCTGAGAGGCTCAGTGAGGTGAGGGTGACTCTTAGCTGGCGAGCCAGGTGCTGTTTTTTCTTGGATAAATGGTTGTAAACGTGAATATCTGCCACTTCCCAGTGTGCTGCCAAGGTACCGCAGGCACGGAGCCTGTGGGCTGCATGCAATAGGCCAGGGCTTTGCTCCCAGAAAGCTGTTTACAAAGCAATCACCCCAAGGTGCCTGCGTGACTGGCAGCTGTGATTGCTTTATCCCAGCTCAGATCCTGCCCTGTTTGGGCTGCACGGTGATGTCAGTGCCAAAAGCAGTGAGAAAGTTTCCTGCTTGTAGCCAAAAAGTGATTTGAAGGAGATGATAGGGCCTTATCACAGCAGGAGGATTGTTGGGAAGTGCTCCTGCCTGGTATTTAAACTGGATGGCTGTTTTGAAATTACAAAACAACACGTTTTAATTTGGAGTCCATAGCAAAGCCTCGCTGCGCCCGGTCCGTGCCAGCCAGCCGTCAGCTCTCTGAGCACGGGGCTCCACGCTTTCTCCCCTCAGATAAAGATTTGTATTGGTTTGAAGAGCTTGCAGATGCATGCTCTCCACTCCTTTTTGTTGTTGTTGTTTTTTAGCACGTCTGTAAGTGCAATAAAGGAAAACACGCCAGCTTTCCTAAATCTTATACTAGTGGCTCTCTGCTCTGCAGCCCAGTGATGAAATTAAATGAGGAAAAGCTGTTTGGGATGGGTGAAATCTGGCAATGCCTCAGGAAAGCGCAGAGGTGAGGGGCTGTAAGCTGGGAGGAAAACAGTGAATTTGGTAACGGTGGTTTCTTCCCACGTACGCTTTGTCAGCTTTTCTGAGCTCAGAGGCCTTATTCTGTTCCTGAAAGGGGTGAGGAGGGGACCTACGAGGGGTGCAGACCCCTCCCCTGGCCACACATCAAACCCCTTCCCCACCTGCCGCAGGGCAGCGCCTCCCAAATTCCTCCCTTCCCTCCTGCAGTGTGCAGGGAATCGTTCTGATTTGAGTCTTTGCAAATCAAGGCAATTTGGGTTTGGTCTTCACCAGTGGAAATGGGGAAATTTGGAAGCTCTGCTACGGGAGCGCTGCGGATGGCGGTGGGCGATGGGATGCTCCGAGTTCAGCTCTTGCTTTGCATGTAATGTTCAGCAGTGAGAACCTGGGGTGCACACAGCAGTGCTTTTGGTGGCGTTTTTGTCTGGAATGGCTTAAAATGTAAGTATTTTGAAAATAGCATTCCCTTGACACGTGCTGATTACAGGGTATTTGAGGGATAGCTTAAAGAAATGAGCTCTGAATGCCCTGTGGTTTTCTGCACTGTTTCGAACCTGTAACAAAGCTGTGTGTTAAAACTATGATAAACAGCATGCAGATGGACCTCAAGAACCTGAAAGAGGTGGAGTGTGCCTTGGCTGGGGGATTCCAGTCCCTCCTGCTCCAGCACTATCTGTATTTCCCGTATTGGATTGGAGGGTTTTCCTTGCTCCTTCCTTTGCTCGAGCCAGGATGGGCTGCGTGCTGCTCATGTTGGCTGGAGCGGCTCCTCAGCCGTGCCTTCACCCACCTTTGGGGAGTTTGCCCGCGTCCAGATGTGGCTCTGATGGGGAAATGAGTGATTTCCAAAACATTTGTGCCATTCTGGTTGGGTGCCAGAGGAAAAGCGGGGCCTGGGGGGCCGGGGGGACGTCTGTGTGCTGGGGGTGCATTGGGCCAGAGGAGAGCTGGGGTTGTGAGGGG
Organism: Tetrao urogallus; assembly: GCF_951394365.1. Taxonomy (NCBI): domain Eukaryota; kingdom Metazoa; phylum Chordata; class Aves; order Galliformes; family Phasianidae; genus Tetrao; species Tetrao urogallus. Next base: position 1,063,246 of record NC_136841.1, on the reverse strand, counting down.
AGATTAAAGCATGAATGGCTTTAATTTGTGTAATTCCCACCTGTGTGTCCTGCAAAGGTCTGTCAGCGTGGCAGAGATCATACAGAAAAGCTCACTTAGGGATTCTGTGCAGCACTGGAAGCTGTCTGTTTTAACAGGGTCATAAATGCCTCTCTGTGTTCTCCTGGGGGATTTTGGTGTGCTGACACCTGAAACACTTTGGTTTTTGTGGGGCAATGTTGTGTGGTTCTGTAACGCTTGTGGTTGCAGATCTCTTTGGGTTTCATTTCCTACCTGGTGCAGTGGGAAGGATGAGCGCAGTGAATTTCCCATCCTTATAGCAGGCTTTGAAGCTGCGGGAAGAGGAAGAGGAGGAAAAGCAGGCAGCACGCAGCGCTGCGCTCCCTGTGCAGCCACGTCTCCGCAGGGCTGCTCCTGCCCAGGGCCAGGGCGATGCCAAAAGCTTGCAGAAGGGAGGCAACTGGCTGTAAAGAAAGCAATCCGTAACAGTCAGCACAGGGGGAGAGGGCGCTTCTTTGGATGAACCCTCGCAGCAAATCTCCAGCAGTTCATTGCCGTGTCGCTGGACCTGCAGTTTTCCATCTGCGTTTTGCTTTGCGCTGTCGAGATGCTGACATATTTGTGTGTGAGGGAGTTTGCTAAGGAGCTGCAAATGCCACGAGTCAGCAGGCGTGGGCTGTGCCGCTGCTCTTTTCTTCTGCCTTCCGAAAGGCCTCTTGCTTTTAAGTGCTGAACCCACCAGAAGGAAGTTACCTTCTGCTCCGGAGATGCTGAGTTTTCACCGAGAAGCCCCACTCGCTGCTGCCGTAGTTCTCCCCAGCATTTGGGGGCTCCTCCATCGTTGGTACGGCAAAGCTCTGTGTCAGAATGCACTTGGCTTTAGGATCGCCTTCGGGTGCCAATAGCCCCGAGATTGCCCCGCTGTTAAATAACATGCAGTAGCTTTTCTGTGTGTGTGCAGTTAATAAGAATATGATTAGAGAGCGTGGAAGATAATAAGGATGGCATTTAACCAACAAAGCCAGGAAATTCCAGACTGCAGCTCGCGTGTTTCGCTTGTTGTGCCTGGGGTTTGGTTTTGTGAGGGTGTTTTGCCCACCTTTAGGAATACTCCAGAAAAGAGTTGTTCCTACGGCGCTGGGGAAGCAGATCAGATCGATTCCCTGTAACGCTGAGGTTTCCTCTCCTCTCCATGCAGTGACAGCTCTGTCCACCCACCTTACACACTTTTCCCCCTCTTATTCACGTGCCAATTTTCAGCTTAGGAGGAGTTTTCCAGCAGGTTGCGTTAGCTGAGAATTGGTGGTTTTTCTTTTTCTTTTATAACCTTTTAACTGCAAAAGGCCACAGAGCCTTTGCTGGGTCCAAGCTGCTGTGGAGCTGCTCTCTGTTTCTGCCCTGAGGAATGCAGTAAATCAGGATTTGAATGCACAGCAAGAGCACACACCTACGTGTGGCTTTCTGAATCTTCAGCCCTGTTAAAAGGGAAGGTTTGCATAAAGCATCTTTGCACTGGTCAGTTTTGTTCCCTTCTGGGAAGACCGGCTGTTGGAGGGGTTTGGTGTGTTGGCTTTGGAGACTTTTATGAAGACTTGGGTGATTTTTAGGGGCAGGGCGATCTCTCAGGGAACACAGCAGGGCTGCCAAGCTGGTTTGCATTTCCCTCAAACTGAATCACACCATTGCTGCCTTTGCAAGGTGGAGCTGAAGGGCTCTTCAGGCTGCACAGAGTGAACAAGGCTTTAGCAAAGGGCATCGGTGCTGGTTAAAGTCAAGTGCAGAGAGCTTCCTCTTCCTGGAGAGCTGCAGTGGTGCCGTTCTGTTCCTTTGAAAGGAGTTTACTTTATTTGCCTGACGAGGCTTTTTGTTTCGTTTTGCATGGGCAACATCTCCTAATTACAGCGTTTTGCTCCGGGAAGGGCTGCAGTGCTCTGTGCAGGTGGGCAAGAGAGGAGCTTTCTGTTTTCTGCTCCCAGACAAACTCATTTCTTCTCCTAGCTCTTTGCCTGTGATTTTGCAACGAGGAGCTGCCCTGAGACGCTTTGAGATGAGAATTTTCTCCCCGAAGCCGCTGAGCTTTTGGCACACCTGGACCCGCAGCATCGCTCCGGCTGGCTGTGGGGGCAGCGCAGCTCCTGGCTTTACTCACAGTTATTGATCCATTAATCAGCAGGCCTGGAGCGCAATTAGCTGTGTGCCGAAGGCTTTCCCCCCTCAGGGGCGCCTGCCATCGGATAGTTCCCAGCCAGCCCCGAGCTGCCTCTGCAGGCCAATTATTTTATCGTCTGTAATGCGAGCCACGCGTGCTGTTGGTCTCATTTCCAGATTGAGGCCGAGGTGCTGATCCGGGCGCTGCCGACCCCAGCTGCCAGGAGGAATCCATGAGCAGACAACCTTGGATATGGACATCGTCCTGTCGGATTTTGTTCGCTCGACAGGGGCAGAGCCAGGACTGGCCAGAGACCTGCTGGAAGGTACGTACGGCCGGGGACGGGACTGGGAGGAGGCTGGTGTGGTCTGAGCGTGGAAAGGGCTTGCAAGAAGGGTGGGGAGGACCTGCGAGGATGGAAGTTGGTGTCCAGCTGGTGTCATCAGCAGCGGTGCTGGTGAAATTCTGCCCTGGTTTCTTGTTACACGGCCATCAGGTAATGAATTTCAAGTGTTTGGAAGGAGAACGCATTGAACAGGAGCGCAGCACTGCTTCATTCAGCTTCTGTTCCCACGTGTTGTTTGCTGCCAGCAGTGTAGTAAAACTTTGGGGTTTTTCTTGTCAGCATTGCTATCGCTGCTAGCGAGCGCTCTGAAGGCCGCCTGTGTTTTCAAAGGGGGTAATTATACAGGCAGAGCTGCGCTTTTACTGGTATATCTTGTTCTGCTTGTGAAGGTGGTGTGATTATACCAGTATAAATTGCTGTTTTGCTGGTATCTGGCCATCCGTGCTGCTGAGCCGCTGACCTCTCCTGGCAGCAGCCCCTGCAGCTGGCTTGCACAGAAGTGCACCCAGGGCTCATCATGGGGCGCTTGCTGTCAGCAGGCCCAGTCTGTCGGGTGCCAGGAGGCACTGAGCGCTCAGGAACGGAAGCCTCGAAATGCTGCATCATCTGCGTGCAGCCTCGACGCGCCGTGCTGGCGGCTCTCCAGCGCTCTGCCTGCTCAAAAGTGTGTTTGTTTGCCCTAAAGCGTAGCACAACATTGACATTTTTCTCAAAAACTGCTGAAGATGGGCGACTTGCTCCTTAATGACTGTGTTTAGTTTCAAGGCTGTAGATAATTGGTTTTTCACCTTCTACTTGTAGCTATGGGCAGAGGCAAGGAGAGGCCGCCAGGTCTGAATTTTTGGGCTGTAAGCTTTCTTGCAAGCAGTGCCTTTGGGTTTGTGTTGACACGAGGACGGTGACTAAATGTTGGCCTGTGCTAAATGCTGGAGGACAGAAACGCTGCATGTGAAGCAGAGGAAGCTGCACTTGGCAGTTGGTCCATACTTAACCGAAATGCAATTATATGATTCAAGACCATGCTTGCTGCGATACTTGAGCTGTATCATCACCCTCTTAACCTTGGAATAAAGGTAATGCTGCGAGTTTGGCTTTGCTTCAGACGGAGCCTTGGTTCCTCCTTCTTCCAGAGGCTCAAGTGAGGCACGGCTGTGAGATGGGGGAGGCGCTGAGGGCAGGGCGTGTGGGGGGCGGCTCGTGGCCTGCGGCCCCCTCCATCGTGGCGGCCTGCGGCCCCCTCCATCGTGGCGGCTTGCAGCCCCCTCCATCGTGGCGGCCCATGGCGCCCTTCACTGTGACAACCTGCGGCCCTTTTGCTCGCAGCACTCGTGGCATCTCACAGCCCACTCGTGGCGAAGAGCAGAAGTCTGGAGGACTGTGGGTTTTGCGGTGCGTCGATGCTCTGGTTGTAGGTTCCTTGGTTTCACGTCGGGATTCGAACGCTGTCTTTCAAAACCCGTATTTCTGGTTGTGACAGAAAAGGTGAATGCAGGTATTCCTCCAATTTTTGTGTCTCTCGCCCCGGCACATGAGTTGATTTATTTTGACAACAGCAGTTTTACCTCGTTTTCATACCACGTTGCCAAGTCGCTGGGTTTTTCCCACAGCCTCTGTGGAGCTGACACCTCCACAAGTGGAAACGGGGGAAGGCAGAGCTTTTCCATCGTCTGCATGCAGACCCTCCAAAGGGTTTTCATTTCTGAAGCAGCTGCTGGTAAATACAGCTGTGCTGGGTCAGTATTAGAGCATCCTCCTGTTGCTTTTGCCTTGCAGCAGGTGATGATGAGCCAGCAGCTCCAATGGTAATCAGGTGCATCATTCTCATTCTTGGATTCTTCTTGGCTCATTTAAGGAGTGAAACAGGAAAAAAAAACCTCAAAAGGTGAACCTTAAAATAACTTTCCGCTTGGAGTCAGTCGTTAAACACTGCAAATTACATCTCTCAGAAGAATTTGAATACTTGAAAAGCATATTTCCGTTTGGGAATTAGACATAATGCCTCTTGTATTATCCACGAGCTATCATATAAACCAATTGGCAGTTTATACATCTTTCCTGTAGTGGAGTTGCTATATATAAAGTTGGCTTTCTTTCCACGGTGTCTGCTAACTTGCTAATTTAGGAGCTTAGACTCACAGTGTTCATAAAAATCACTATTTTCTCTAATGGAAGCCATATGGTAGACTCCTTTTTTGCTATATATTAAAGCCTGTGGAAGACAGTGGCTTCTAAAAGGTCAATTTATTGCATACTGGAGGACTTCAGTGTATTAACATGTACTGTTTCAGCCTGCTGGGTCGTGTTAGCAGCAAGGGGAATTGTGTTGAGGATTCCCCCAACTCTTAGTTAAATCTGTTTTGATGAATAATTGATCTGGCTGGTAATGACTGCAGCCTGCTGGAAAGTGATGGAGCTGCTGCCCAGGCAGGCTGGCGTTTTCTTTGCTTTTATATTTTGGGTGTCAGCTCAGAAAGAGTCGAGCCTCTTAAAAACCACGCGCAGAGCCTGAAAAAAGTGTTGTTAGAAACCACCAGCTTTAAAAGTCCCGTTGGTGTTTTTGTGTTTTTCAGTGGAGTGTTGTGCAGTAAGGTGAGGGATGAGAGCTGCAGGCTGTTAAACTTTGTCAGCAAAGAAGTGGTTTGTGCATCACAATGGATTATCTTCACAGCACTCGGGGAGGCTTAGAAAACAAAGCTCTGGCTCTGACCTGAAGCGCTTGGCTTGCCTACATGCTGGTGGACATAACACAGCCTGACCTTCCATTTCCCTTTCCGAAGGGCAAAATGCTGTTTGTTTGTCTTCAGTCCCACGCTCCCTGTTCAGCGTGTGTGCTGTTATGGTGACCCTGCCCTTCGTTTTACAGCCAGAAATGCAGTTCTGGTTTTGGGAGCTTTGGGGAGGTTGTGCATCTGCAGCAAGCAGGAGCAGCAGCTCCCTCTCAGCCCTGTGCCTGTCTGCTGCATGTTTAGGAGTGTGCGAGTGTGTGACCACGGGCAGCAAGCCTGATGTGCTGGGCGCTTCATTTCATGGGAACGTTTCTTCGAATCCAAATCCTAGGCAGGAACGTAGCTCCAAATGTCGTGGGCAGATAGCCTAGCGTTACTTTCCAGGTGGGTGTCGTGGGAGCTGACTTGACATTTCTCTCGTATGATGGTGACCAGTTTCGATGCCTTCTAATCCAGGTAAAAACTGGGATCTGAGTGCAGCACTGAGTGACTTCGAGCAGCTACGGCAGGTGCACGCAGGGAATTTGCCACACTCCTTCAACGAGGGCCGCAGCTACAAACCCCCAGAGAAGGAGGCAGCCCGGCCCGGGCGACCACCGCTGCAGCGGCAGGATGACATTGTGCAGGGTAAGAGCTGTCAGCCACGTCAGTGGAGCAGTTGGAGGATCGTAGAACTGCTCAGGTTGGAAAAAGATCATAAAAAGACCTTAAAGATCATCAAGTCCCTCTGCAGCCTAACCGTACTATCCTAACCCTAACAACCCTCTGCTAAATCGTGTCCCTGAGCAGCAAGTCCGAAGGCTTTTAGACACATCCAGGGATGGTGACTCAACCACCTCCCTGGGGAGCCTAGTCAAGTGCTTAACGACCTTTTCTGTATAGAAGTCTTTCCTGATATCCGATCTAAACTTACCCTGGTGCAACTTGAGGCCATTTCCCCTCATCCTGTCACCAGTGAGAAGAGACCAGCCCTGCTGTGCTGCAGTCACCTGTCAGGGATGGGCAGGGAACAATAAGGTCTCCCTTCAGTCTCCTCTTCCCCTGCCCAAACAGCCCCAGCTCCTTCGGTCTCTCCTCATAGGGCACATTCTCCAAGCTCTTCCCCAAGCCTTGCTGCCCTTCTCTGGACCTTTCTGTACTGAGGTGCCCAAACCTGAACACAGAACTGGAGGTGAGGCCTCAGCAGCGCCGAGTACAGGGCAGGATGACTTCCCTATTTCTGAGTTGGAGGTGTGTTGGAGCAATTCAGCTTTCCAAAAAGCGCAAACTGAAGGCAGCGATTTTAGTAATGGCTTTGGTGGGGTTTGCTGCTTCTGCACCATTCGAGTGGTGTTTCGTTTTCCTTCCCCTCCCAGAAAAGCGCCTGTCTCGAGGCATTTCCCACGCCAGCTCCACCATTGTCTCCCTGGCCCGCTCCCACGTCTCCAGCAACGGCAGCAGTGAGCACCTGCTGGAGATGCCCATCTCCACCTTCCAGCTGCCCGACCTCACGGTGTACACAGAGGAGTTCCGCAGCTTCATCGAGCGAGACCTCATTGAGCAGTCAATGCTGGTGGCACTGGAGCAGGCTGGTAAGCAATTTACGCTCCCAAATTATTTCTTTTCCATGCCAGTGCTGCACGGTGGTGGCAGTTCGCAGCGGCGCCGACTGGAACATGCTGGCATATGTGCTGCGGGCTGCAAAGAACTGAGAGCAGGGATGTGCATCTGTGATAGATTTTATTTCGTCCCTTTTTGTAGCGTGGTGCAAGGGTTGAGCAAGATTCTGCTTCACTTTGCCTGCAGACACAGAATGCAAATTGTGTGTGTTGTCATCGCTCATGAATGGTAATACTGAAAAAAACACCAAGTTGCATTATCTCACCACCTAAGCCTCCCCGTGCCCCATGCTGTCCCATCAGCCCTACTGCGAGAAGGGGGGGGAAAGAAATGACTGCATAATGCAAAGAGCAGCGAATCATCTGGCCGGATATTAGAAGTGATTACAAATGTTTTAGGTGGATGATGCGTTTTATGTGCTTGCTAATTCAGTGCAGGAAAACTCGTCTGCTGGCTTTGTGTTTGCCTGGAGAGGAACCACCTCATGAGCGCGGACGGATTGGTTTTCCAACGTGCTGTTTTCCTCCTGAATAGTTGCTAGGTGATCTGTAAATAAGATTGGGCTGGTGAATGAATGGGACCTCCGTGCTGGCAGGGAGGAGCCTCGTCCATGTTACAGGGTGGTGCATGGCTGGGGCAGGGTGGGGGCACCGGGCAGGAGCTCAGAAGCCTTTACATCTTCTGTTGCAGTGCACATACCTACAGAACTCCTATTCCTTCAGAGAGAACGTAGACTCTTAATCTCAAATTTTAGCCCTGTCCTGCTCAGGTGTAATAAATATTCTCATGTTTTGGAAATGAACACTTGATCCAAGCGATCTTGTTACGGCAGCATTGCTGTTTGTGCGTGGTGAAGCTGGTGCAAATTGAAGCACTCTTATCTGCATCTCAGCAGAGTTCAGGCTGGGTATTGGATTGCTGCATTTTTGGCACAAACTCTGCCCAACAGCTATGGGACGTTTAGATCTGGTTTTCAGCACGGTTCCCTAAAACTGTAATCGCTGTGAATCCCTTCAGTGTACACATAACGCATCCAGCAGGTCCCTCTGTGACCTTGGTGGAAGAGGAGTGAGCTGTTGGCAGAGCAGGCAGCCCACCCTCAGGGGGAGCTGCGTCAGCCCCTCGGCTGTGCTCCTCCATGGGAGAGCTGGGGTGCTTCCCAGAGGTAATGTTCAGTAATTGACTTTTACAAAGCGCCCTTTGAGGGCAAAATGAACCTGCATTAGAGGTGTGGGTTTGTCATAAATGGGTGTTTATCTTTAATAAAGGGCTGCACTGCGCATATGGGATGCTCGAAGCGTGATTTGAAGCAGGTTGTTGAGCACGGTGCTGTGATCTACGCTGATATCCCTTCTTAATTTAGTGTGTGCTGTCCTTAGAGAATTAAGCAAATATTTTACAGACCAATAAACGTTAAGATACTCTTCTCATTCTATCCAGGGATCCCTTTACACCACTGTGGCAGAGTAAGCGTGCTTAAAGTGGCTGTAAATTGTAATGACATCCTCTTGGAAAGCTTTTAATATGCTCAGAGCTTTGGAAAGGCCTTGGTGGAGCTGCGAATTTGGCCCTTGCCGCAACCTTGGTGTTCTTTGTTGCAGGCCTAAATGGCTTAGGCCTTGTCCTGTGTTCTGCAGATGCAGGGTGCATTTCTTGTTCTGCACAGAGCAGCAGCGGGCAGCGCCTTGCCTGAGGCCATCTGTAAAGTCAGGAAGAGTGGAAAGAAACCCTAGGCTTGATTGCTGTGCCTTTGCTCTGAGGTCAGTGAAATGATGCCAAGCCCTTTTCCAAAAGTCCCCCCAGCATGTTGGCAAGGAAACTTCTGCTTCTTTCTCCAGGCTGGCGCTGCAGTAAGCGTCTGTAGGTGGACTGTTTAAAAACTGCTGAGTTAAGGATTCAGCCTCTCTTCCCTCAACGCTGGTGAACAAGTTCCTTGTTCCTGGAACGTAAGCATCCCGCGTCTCAAAGCAGGCAATCAAAGAAACCTGCACCCTTCCGTCCCTGCCTCAACCATGCATCACCCGGCTCCTGAAGCTTTTCAGCTGGCTTCAGCTCGTGCCTGACCAGAGGCACGTGTGCGCACGTACTCCCCGCTCTTACGCACTGGCATCTGACCTGCAAAGCTTCTGCAGATATTTGAGCCTGTCAGTCATTGGCCGCACTGATTTTTCTCAAGAGAATCACAGCATCACAGAATTGTAGGGGTTGGAAGGGACCTCCACAGATCATCGAGTCCAACCCCCTGCCAAAGCAGTTCCCTACAGCAGGTTGCACAGGTCGGCATCCAGGCAGGTCTTGAACATCTCCAGAGCAGGAGACTCCCCCCCCTCCCTGCAGCCTGTTCCAGCGCTCCGTCACCTCACTGTACAGAAGTTCCTTCGCACATTGCTGCACAGCTTCCTATGCTGCAGTTTCCAGCCATTTCCCCTTGTCCTGTCTCCACTCCCCACTGAAAAGAGTCCGGCCTCGCCATTCTGCCCCCCACACCTCAGATACTGATAGACCTGGATCAGCTCCCCTCTCAGTCTTCTTTTCTCAAGGCTGAACAGACCCAGTTCACTCAGCCTTTCCTTATAGCAGAGATGCTCCAGGCCCCTCACCAAGAGGAGAGAGGTGAGCTCACGGCTGGGCCCACCTTGCTGCATCACCAACAGGTGATACCCAACATGTGAGGCTCCTGCTGGACCAGTGCTCGTGCAGAACCTCGTGGCTGGGATTCCTTTGGCCCCTCTGCTGTCACCCTCAGCACTGAGAGTGGGAATCTGAGCCTCGACTCTGGGGGAAGCGTTGCCCAACAGCCAACCTTGGAGCTGGTGCTGCCATGCTCTGCAGCATTCCTGCAGGTGGAAACGGCAGCAGGGTTAGCTGTGACGTGTGGTAAGCCTCTGGTTCTTGGCCTTCATGATGGTGGAAGATACGTTCTGGTCAGGGAGAAAGCTACAGGTGTGTGAGTGCATCTCGATGAGCTCTTGTTGCCAGATCCTGAAATGGGAGAGTTTTCTGCAAGCTTTTGTCAAGGAGATGGGCTCCGAACTGGACGAGGGTGCCTGCAGACAAATTATCTAGTTTTAGATAGGATAAGTGAGCTTGCCACATTTTCTTGCTGCTTTCTCCTTTTTTGGTCTCTGATAACCCAGTTCCAGGACGTGATCCCACTCCTTCTCCACCCGATGATTCAGCAAGGGGAGAAAAATGTGTTCTGCAGCAACTGCTCAAGCACAGAGGTGGGTGTTAGCGCTGGATCGCGTCAGCCTGAGGAGCCAGAGAACAAATCATCCCAGGAACGCTGGGAGGGCGGCCCTCATTCCGCACGGAGTCCCTGGTAGCCTCAGGGAAGCCATTTGATTTCAGTGAGTCAGTGCTGGGCTTTGGGCGAGGAGCAGCGCTGTCTTCATTCCTTCCTATTTGTGTGACCTATTTAGAGGTTCCTGTTAGAGGAAAGCTGCGTTTCACAAAATGTGTGAGTTTGGACGCAGGTTCCTGAGCTCTTTTGGAACAAACAAATGCTTTTGCCGTGCAGAAAAACATCCTGAAAGCAGCTGCGTGGTGGAACTGGGTCCATAAGAGCGGTGCTGCTGGTGGCTGCTGCAAAGGGGAGCCCCTGACGCTGTGGACTGCTTCAGCTGTGCAAAAAAGCTGTTGCTGACCTCTTAGGTTTTGGAGCAGCATCAGCTCATAATGGAGCTTTTTCTGCCAGCCAGCAGGGAGAGAAACAAGCTGAAAAGCACAAGAAGAAGTGAGAGGTAGCCAGGAGCCCGAAATGCTGCGATGAGCCAGCAGTGAGCCAGCAACAGCGAAGCTTTTGGTGCGCGTGTCAGTTTGTCCTGCCAGTCACACGCACGTTTCTCTCACTGCTGCTGAAGTGCTGATGGCAGGAAGATCCATTGTGCTCCTGAATCCAATTACTTTTCCCTTCTGCTGGCATGCAGAGCTTCCAGGAGTTGCTGCTAATAACTGTGCGTGGAGAAAGATGTTGTTTTAAATGCTTCTAGGGGGCCTCTTGGCCCTTTACTGCCTTGCCACAAGCAAAATATTGAGAAAGTTTGGGGAATGCGGCTCCTTCGGAGGGAGTGAAGCGGCGATGACCTCTTGCATAACTCAGAGCATGTGGAAGTCTGGACAAATTACTCTGCGTGCCTCGCCGTGGATGTGCAGCACGTCGTGACTGCGTGCCACAAAGAGAAAAGCCTGCTGAAGGTGTGTGTGTGTGTCTGGGCCTGGCTGCGCTCTCTGGGAGTCTGCACAACTCCGGAGTGCTGAGCAGAGGTGCAGCAAACACGCTGGGAAGACAAATCTCACAAACCCAGTGGCTGCTTCCAGGCACGGAGCAGCAACGTTCCCAGGGAAACACACGAAAGCAATAAAGATCTCAGTACTGACTGCGGTAGCCTTCTGATTTTGTTCAGCTTTTGTTAGATGCCGTTTTGCTTCTCGCTCTGCTCTTCTGGCTCCGCTCCATTTGGCGAAGGTTTGCGACGTCGCCGTGCCAGAAGCAATATTGAGTGCAGATCAGCCCCTGTTCCAAGCAGAGCTATTGTCTCCGCAGCTCCAGCAGGTTCCTTTCCCGATGCTGAGAAAAGCAATCGGCAGCATCGCATCCCAGCGAGCTCTGCCTGTTATGCTTTTCCTGTCTTTATCTCCCAGCGGTGTTTAAAAGTGCTTTTCTGAACTTAGCTCTCCTGCGTCTGCTCTCACTGAGGTCGTGCAAACAGTTTCAAGCAATCACGTGCTCCTTGTGGAGCCAGGGGCCGTGCTCAGGAGCAGGGATGTTTGCTGGAAGTGCAGGGAAAAGGAAGCTGTGCTGGAAGAGCAGTTCAAGTGCGTGCAATGCTTTTGCCCCCTGAACAGAACGTCCCCTCCCAAGTGCTTGTTGCAGGTGCAGGATCTGCTGCCAGAAGTCCCAGCCTCCTCCAGGGGCCGCGGTGCAGTGGTGAGCAGTTGTGAGCTGGAGTCGTAACACAGCTTCCTTCCCCTGATCGATGTTTAACTTCCAGCCTTCAGCTGAACTGCGGTGTGTTAATTTTTCCTAGCTTCTATTTTTAGATGAGCTGAAAACTCTCTCTCTTAACTTGTAGTCATTCACGTGCCTTATATTACCCAAAAGCTGCTATTTTTAAGCACTGTCAGTTTACATTTTCATTGGTAAAGCTGCTTGGCTCAGCAGCAGAAGTTCTGAGAGCTACCCACATGAGATGCGTTGAGCTCTGCTTCCTAGAACCAACTGAGAGCACTCTGGTTATTAACTGGGGAAACCAGAAGAGCTGTTGGCACCTTTTGTGGCTGGTGCTTTGGACGTGCTTTTGGCCTGATGGTTGGCTGGAGTTGTGAAACAAGCAGAGAGAAAAATGGGCAGGAGGAGAACGCTGGTCCGGGTTAAATCCTAGCTGGGCTGGCTCCTGCTTCCAGCTTTAGCTCTGATTTATTTGACCTGAAGTCATTATTTCCCATGTCCTGCCTGTTCTTGCAGCCTGGCCTTCTCCCCAGGTCACCGTGATGATGTTGTAATTCCAGCCTGTCCTTTTATTGCATCTTCTTCGCTCCTTTCCTCTTCCAGCTGCAGGATGGATGTGCAGCTCATCTCTGTTGGTGCTCCCATTGCAGATTAAGCCGGCTGCAGCCCTCATCTCCCTTATTTTTTTGGTTCCGTGTCCAGCTATGTGCCTGGTTTTCATGCTCTCAAATATTCCCCCAGGTCGTCTGAACTGGTGGGCGAACGTGGATCCCAGCTGCCAGAGGCTGCTTCCGCTGGCCACCACGGGTGATGGGAACTGCCTGCTCCATGCTGCGTCCCTGGGTAAGAGCTTCACCGAGCGCATGGCCGGGCAAGCAGCTCAGTGAATCCCTCCAGCAGCCTCCCCTCTTTACCCCAGCCGCTTTCTGCTGTCAGCTCAGACAGCTGCTGCTGCTGGAGGTGGAAGGAGAGCCCAGGCACCCTGTCTGCCTCCGGGACGAGCAGCACCGCGTGCCCATCTGTCCCTGTGGGATGCTGCGGTCTGGCTGCTCGCCCCAGGCAGGCAGCAGTGGATGTGCAGGGCTGTTGAGGAGAGCTGGAGCCGAGGGAAGCGAGCTGCCAAGTGCTTGTGTACTTCTAAATCTGTTCTCGCTGGGCTGGGCCTCGCCTCTTCCCTTTGGCAAGTTTCCCCGTGTTTCTGAAGGAAATGTGAAATAACAGAGCCGCCCAGTTCTCCGGAGGTGGCTGAGCAGAGCAGTTCCAAGAGCCCAGTTTTGCTCCTGTGAGTTCACCTCGTGACAAATTTTTGAGGTTTCCAGACTTCGAAATGAGCGGCCTTGTGTATTTCCTTTGTGCGGCTGGCTCTGTTCAGACGCAGCGAAGCCACAGTCTCATTTCACCTGGTCTGCATTTTCCCTCAACGGAGCAGCCTAGCGTTGGTGGAAGGCACCATGTGCTCACGGGTTTGGGGGAGAGTCCTTGTAGCTGGAGTCCTTACAGTTCTGGTCGTGGCTGTCTGAAAGCAGGCCGTGGATGGGATGTGGGTTTGAGCAGGGAGTTTGTGGAATCAGTTGTTTGGGTTGGCCCTGCTCAACTTGCATCGCTCTGCCTTCGTTTCCCGTTGTACCACTTGCCCTGCTTTGTGGCACGCTGTAGGACTTAAGCTTACACTGATTATGTAGCAGAGGGTGGAGAAGTGCCAGTTCTTGCTAATCCCCCAGTGTTTTTCCTTCCCTCCATGCAGGTATGTGGGGTTTCCACGATAGAGATCTCGTGCTTCGCAAATCCCTTTATGCCTTAATGGATAAAGGTGTGGAAAGGGAAGCCCTGAAGCGGCGCTGGCGTTGGCAGCAGACGCAGCAGAACAAGGAGGTAGGAACCAGACTGAATGTAGCCTGGGAGCAGAGTGCAAAATCCTGATCAGACGTCCCATAGGTTTGGGAGGAAAAACAAATGTCTTCAGTTTTAGGCAAGTCCGCAGCTAGTGCCAAGATGAGAAATATCCTTCAACAGAAACTCTGGCTGTGAAACTTGGGTGAAATTCTCTGTGTTACAGAGTAGGAAAATTCCTTTATTAGAGCCGTGTTGTGTCCGGCACGGATGGAAAACAAACGTTGCCACAGGCTGAAGATGCAGCCTTGCTGGGCTGCCCGGCAGCAGGATGCGATGTGTAAGAAGTGCTCCTGTGGGACGGGGTCAGAAAGATGCACTGCAGCTGAAGCCAAAAAGGAAATCATGAACTTGCCACACTAAAGACTTCAAAGCTGTGATGTGCTCAGCCCCCACCCCAAAAGCAGGGACCAGCCTTTGTCAAGGTGGAAAGTTACCACGTCCTCAAATGGCGCTCTTGTTTCTTTTGTGAGCAGGGTAAACTTTGGTTTCCACCTGACACTGAAGGATGTTGTTTACTTTCCAGCTTCCTTTTTGTTTTTGGAAGGGCACAAAGATTAATATCTTGACGGTTTGATTAAAAAAAAAAAAATGTATTTCACTGTTTGAAACAGAGTGGTAATAAATAGTGGAGGTTTTACTGTTATTGAAAGCATGCTTCTGGGCATCTCTTTAATCTGCATGCGCAAGGCTGTCTCCAGAGCTAGCTAACAACAGAGTCCTGTCACTTGTAGATCTTACTTGAGAATGTTGATGCTGCAGGACCTTGGTGGTGCCATTCCCTTGTAACATCCCCAGCAGAAGCATCTGGGGACAGCAGTGGGCAGAGGAGATGCATGCAGCCGGGTGGAGCAGCCCTGGTTCCATCAGTGGTGATGAGGAGACGGTTGGACTAGATGATCTTGTAGGTCGTTTCCAACCTTGTGATTCTATGATCAGTGCTGCAGGCACTGCTGGGCTCGTCCCTTCCAGAGCAGCTCCAGAAGATGCAGCCCAGCGATGGAAAGCGCTCTGACTTACGCAGCTCACTCTGGGTGGAACATTCTCCTTTGTTTTGCTTTAGATGGGTGGTGGAAGAATTCATAGCAAAAGCTTAACCAGGAGCAGAGAAACTTAATTAATACTTCACTGAGCAAACGGAGCTGGCTGAACTGTCAGTTACTTCTGGTTCGTGGTGTGAAGGTTTCCTTGGCAGCTCAGAAGGTTTAGGATGTTGTGTTTGGAGGCTGGAACTCTGATTTTTGGAGCCCAGGAAAGCAGGAGGAGAGGAGGGCTGCTGCACTTGCTGGGGCATTTCTTGGTGCTTTTCCTTAGGACCTTGAACACAGCAGGCTCCAGCGTAGCTTTTTGCTTGGTCCATTTTAGATCGTTTCCCATTTTGCTCAGGGTTCATGTGGTGTCTGATACCTTTCAACTCCTGGTTGTGTTGGAAGCTCTGTGAAAAGCTGCTGTGTTAGAAGAGCTGTGGTCCCCAAACCGAATTCTTACTGCAGGCTTTTAGGATTAGGATGGCTGTAGGAGGGGCAGCGTGTTCTGTACGTGTGCTGCTGTGGATGGACCGTGTCTTCAGAGCACTGCAGGTCTGTGAGGCTGTGCCATACGTGGGCTTTCCTTGCAGTGCCACTGCCTTAAATGCTGGATCAGAGTAAGAGTAAAGCTTTCCTCTCGTTCTGTGGATCAAAATGTTGATTTCCATCCCACAAACACTCCAGGTCTTCATTGGAGGCCGATTGTCTCCCTGTGAGAATATTGATTTGGGAAACGCGTGCATTTTTGCGTGACGAATTGATGATTTTTACATCAACCCAAAGAGAGGCGCTGCGGCCGCTCCTACAAAACTGCAGAAACTGGAAAAAAAAGTTAGTCTGAGGGTTTTGTCCTCTTTGCCTTTTTCAGTCCGGTCTGGTTTACACCGAGGAGGAGTGGCAGAAGGAGTGGAATGAGCTGATCAAGTTGGCCTCCAGCGAACCTCGCGTGCACTACGGCACCAACGGAGGCGGCTGCGGAGGGTAGGTGGAGCAGGACAGAGCTGAACGCTGATCTCCCATCTTTTATCATCTCCGTGGCCCCAAAATGAGAGTGAGAAACAAAAAACGAGGATTTCATCAGCGTTCTGTGCCCCTCCGTGTTGCAAGGGCACTTGATTGCTGCAGGCATCCCAAACTAACGCCGCTCTGAGGCTCCAAGAAGCGCCAAGTAACGCGATGGTGTTTCCTGGAAACAAACCCTTGTCTTAGAAAAGGAATTGGTTTTGATCTATGTCTAAAATCTGAGATCAGAAAATGAAACTTGACAGGCAACTGCAGCGAAACAGTGTCAGAATCTCTTGCTGTCATTAAAAGCAATGAGCGGAGGCGTGGGGGATGAAAAATGATTGATTTCTTGTTTCTGAAAGTGTCGAAAGCTCCGAGGAACCCGTGTATGAGAGCCTGGAGGAGTTCCACGTTTTTGTGCTTGCCCATGTGTTGAAAAGGCCCATCGTGGTGGTGGCAGACACGATGCTGCGAGACTCAGGGGGAGAAGGTAGGAATGGCACTCTTGGTTCTTCTTCTGCGCGCGCTCGTTCCGTGCGTTTTCCCTTGGCTCCATGTGGTTCCTGGGCACTTTGTGCCCGATGAAGCTGCATTTCCAATCCGACAGCGGAGCACAGGGGAGGCTGAGCTTCTGTAGCTGCTGTGGGTGATTCCAGGGGAGGGTGCGAGGCGTGCAGACATCACAGCCTGTCCTGTTGCCTTTACATTATGTTTTTCTACCTCTTCTGCCCCTGCACATGTGGGCGTACAGAAGGGAAATTCCGTTCCCTGCATGTAGTATTTTCCACTGGCAGAGTTAATTTCCTGTCAGAGAAGATTAATCAATTACCATCGTTCTGGGTGCAAACTTAATTGTTTCTTTTGTGGAGGAGCGAAGAAGGGCTTTCATAGGAAACACAGATGCATTTGGTACCTGTTTTTCTCCTGGTGTGAAATGAATGTCTGCCTTGGGGGTTTTTTGTCCCTCAAGTTGACAGAAAATCGCAGGTAAAACCTCGAAGTGAAACAAACAGTGTTCTGGAGCACTTTCAGTATAAACAACTCTTCCCTCTTTAACCTGTCTTGAAAACTGATCAGCCCGATTTCTTTCCAGCCTTTGCCCCTATTCCCTTTGGAGGTATCTACCTTCCCCTGGAAGTTCCAGCCAACAAATGCCACCGCTCTCCGTTGGTACTGGCATACGACCAAGCCCATTTCTCTGCCCTGGTATCCATGGAGCAGAAGGAGTCCACGAAAGATCAAGGTATGTGATAAACGAGCGCCGTGAGTTGCGGTCGCAGAGCTGCGTGTGCTTTGGGTGACAGCAGAGGCCATCAGAGCTGACGCTGTTGTTGGTGAGCCCTCGCAGCCTGGCTGCCAGCAACATGGTGCGGGGCTCGGGGAGGCTGCAGGGGAGCTGGATTCACCTGGGCTGTGTGCTGGAGGTGGATGCAGCTCCGTGTCAGCTGCAGTTCTGGGGACCGAGGAGGGGCAGCGCGGAGGCAGCAAGCTCTGTGTCCGTGCCAAATCCCGTCCTCTCGGGTGCTGAGGGCCTTTCTGTTCTCTTTCTTGCGCAGCTGTGATCCCCCTGACAGACTCTGAGCATAAGCTGCTCCCCGTGCACTTTGCAGTGGATCCTGGGAAGGACTGGCAGTGGGGAAAGGATGACGGTGACAACGTCAAGCTGGCCAGGTTGGCGATGGGGCACGGAGTGGCTGCAGTGCGGCCCTTCCTCGGTTATGCTCACAAACACGGGGGGTTCTGGTAGAATATTCTGGGTGGGACGATGACATCTCGCCAGCTTCCCTCTCTAGGGTAAGCGGTGATTGCTCCGAATGCTGTGTGGAGGTGCAGATCAAGCTTAGATCATACCTGAGAAGCAAAAGAGGAGCAGCTGCTGTAGCCTGTATTGCAGACATGAGAAAGGTGTATTTTTCCATTCCTGTGCCCCCCCGTTTGAGAAGGCAAATACCTTCCACTGGAGTCGGAGGACGGCCTGCAGGCAGCCCCAGCCTATTTTGGGCTCAGGCTGTGGGCAAGCCCTGTCATCATTCGGGAGGAGCAAATTTCCTGTTGGTGAGCCAGAAATCACCAGCAGTGGCATCGTGGTGGGAGAGCTGGGGCATGACTTGCCCGTCATATGACTTTGGGTTAGGAAATGTAGAAACCTCCAAGGTCAGAGTATTCAGGCTCAGGGAAGGCTTAAGAGATACAGATGTCTCCTGGGAGGGATTCTGAGCCAATAGGAAATACCTGTGTTTTTAGTGGGGAAAAAATCTGCAAGTGGAAATTGTTGAGAAAACATCTTTACTTTTTAAATTTTTTTTTTAAGAGGAAAATCATTTTGAAAGGAGCTCTAATTAGATCTGTGACGTCTGCTGTCTTGTTACTTGTCTCACATGCAAGCAAGGATTGCTGGCCAAGTTGGTTGTAACTCGTAGAAAACTCAATTCTGACATTCAGAAGTCTCCTCGCATACTTGTTTTGGCTTTAATTGAAAGGTTTGGGAGACTTCTAAAAACGTTGGCTTTTGTGTTGCTGTTGTCTTGGTTGTTTCTGACTGATCTATGAAAATGCATTAAAACAGACAACTGAACGTGGAAAAAAGAACCTTTGTCGTAGAGTGAAACGGGCTGTGACTCTTCTGCTTTACATTTCAGCGTGACGCTCTCGTTGGAAGCAAAGCTGCACTTGCTGCACAGCTACATGAATGTTAAATGGATCACGTTGCCTTGTGACATGCAGGTAAGAGATGAGGAGCGTTTCCTTTGCTGAATTATTTACGCCTCCCTTCTGCAGGGCCGCAGAGGTGAAATCGTCCCCGGCTTCACATGAGGCTCTGCGCTCCGTTCCGCGCTGCGGCTGCGTTGCTCTGGGCGGATGAGCCACCCGTGTTTTGGTGCACGCTTTTTTTGCAGAGCTTTTCGAGCCTGTTTTTACCCTTCACGCCAACGTGAGGCCGCCCTGCTGCGCCGTGCTGCGCACGCATCCTGCTGTGTGCGTTTGGCAGCGCCGGCAGCTGCTGCTTGTTCCAAGACAAACACTGAGCGTTGGTTTACAGCCGCCAGAAGCTGCCCTGAGGGTCACGGTGTGACTGGAGCTTTCCTGGGACCTTACGTTGGCTCATAGAGTTCTGAAAACTTCCATCTGTTTCCAATATCTCGGTGGTGATGCGGTGCCGGACCGCGGCAGCTGCCCCAGCGGTGGGGACGTCCCCAGGCTGCCGAGCGTGGAGGAGGTTTCTTGTTTTCTTCCTTTTCCTCCTGTCTCCTCTTTTGGCAAAAATTCCCTGGACTTCCTCGTGAGCTGTTCTGATCACAGCCGTTCTGATCTGCCTGAAGCTGTTAAGGCGTCACTGCAGCACAGCTCGAGTGGAGACGTTTGGTCGCTCTTTGCTGCAGCATCTCTGATATGCAGTAGCTCCGGAGCTGAGAGCCGCCACTCGTCCCCTCCGTTCTCCTAGCACATGCCTGCGTCTCTGCTTCAGCCTGAACAATCTTGTCTGAGCAGCTCAGTGACTTGCTATGTGTTTTCTTTCTCCCAGGCGCCTTTGGCCCAGCCGGAATCCCCCACAGCCTCAGCAGGGGACGATGCCCGTTCAGCTGCAGAGTCGGGAGAGTCAGACAAGGAGTCGGTCTGCAGCAGCTCAGCAAGCAACGGGGGCAGCAGGGGCTGCAAGGACAAAGAGAAACCAAAGAAAGACCGAGAAAAGGACAAGGAAAAGGATAAGAAACGGGCCGACTCGGTTGCCAATAAGCTGGGCAGCTTTGGCAAGACTTTGGGAAGTAAGCTAAAAAAGAACATGGGTGGGTTGATGCACAGCAAAACTATCAAGGGAGGTGTGAGCAACGGGCAGGGGGACACCCTGGAGAAGAAGAAAAAGGGATCCTTGAAGACGAGGAAAGGCAGCAAAGAGGAATCCTCCCAGGGAGACCTTTCGGTTCCTGGGGAGAAAAGCTGCGTGGGTAAAGCAGCCTCCGAGAAGCCCTCGGACCCCTACAAGTACAGCAACGACGTGCGGCTGAGCCTCAGCATCCTGCGCGCTGCCATGCAGGGCGAGCGCAAGTTCATCTTCGCCGGCCACCTGAAGACCGGCCACCGGCACCAGTACCAGGAGGAGATGATCCAGCAGTACCTCCTGGATGCTGAGGAGCGCTTCCTGGCCGAGCAGAAGCAAAAGGAGGCGGAGAAGAAGGCGCTGGGGAGCGCCGCCCCTGCCAAGAAGCTGGAGGTGGAGGTGAGGGGCGAGGAAGCCCTGCACGGCCCCGTGTACCCCCAGCCCCCCCCGGCCTACACCATCCACACCCCAGATTTGGCCATCGGCGCTAAAATGGCCGCGTTTCCCTCCAGCTACTCAGGCGTCTTCACCTTCCCCAGGCCCTCCGTGGTCGGCGGCGGTGCAGAAGGCTCGCACCCCCCCAGCTACCACGAGGGTCGGCGGCAGGTGGCGGGGGGCTCCTGCAGCGGCCTCCCCCCCTACGCCACCCTGCCCCGGCACTGCGCTCAGGCGCGGCCGCAGTCTTCCCACGTGGGGAGGTTCTCCCCCACGGACACGGACGTTCAGCCCAGCTTCCCCACGGAGTGCGAGGCCCCTGCCTGCGTTCCCCCCCAGCACAGCAACGGTTACCGGGACTACGTGGAGCAGGACGGCCCGCAGAAGGGAGCACCCGTGGACAAGACGAGAGGCAGGGTTCTTTATGGCGTTCAGCAGACCAAATGCAAGCAGCCAAACTGCAGCTTTTACGGGCACCCAGAAACCGGGAATTTCTGCTCCTGCTGTTACAAAGAGGAGCTGAAACGTAAAGAGCGCGAGGCGCTGGTGCACAGGTTCTGAGCGCTGCCAGGGCCGGACCTGCAGCACGTGAGGAATGCAATAATGTGTGGTTTGTCCCCGCGCTCCTCTCGCTGGCTGGAAGGAGGGAGTGAGCTGACAGCGGCGTTCAGCTCTGCGCTGCGGAGGAGATGAGGGCGAGGGGCTGGGAGGAGCGGTGCCTCCCTGCAGAGACTCGGGCAGAGGGGCTCATCCTGCCTGGATGGGGTCGGCGCAGGGGCGAGCTCAGGTGGGAGCTGGGGGCGGAAGGGGGGTCCAGCGATCTGTATCCCAGACCAAAGCTTTCAGCTGGACCCCGACGCCGCCCCGCTCCAATAGTGCTTCCCAGAACGGAGCGGAACGCCCCACGATCCCAGTAAGGAAGTCGCAGACCTTTCAACGGAGAGATTTTTATTATTTTTTTTTAACACTTTATTATTTTTTTTTTTCCTGGTACCGAGAGAAACGTAGTTGGAACGGGACGTTGTCGTTTTGTTTCGGTGGGACCGAGCCCGTCAGATGTCTCAGCGCCTTCAGCACCATGGGGGCTCTGCCCTCCCCCCCGCGGGCTCGGCTCTGGTTTTTAAATACTGTTTTTTAAGCTCTTCAGGAGGGCGGGAGGGGGACCCAGGGTGGTCTCAGCGCTGAGCGGTGTTGAGTTTTCCTGCAGCAGAGCCGTTCTGTTGGCGGTACAGAGATGACAGAAGGCAGGTCGGTGCCCCCACCAGCAAAACCTCCGGCGTGGAGCAGGAGAGAGGACAGAGCCCTGCAGCACGGGAGGTAACGCCGCGCCGCCCTTAGCTTCCAGCCCCACGTGGATACGCGCGATAACTTTCTACTTGAGCAAGCTACTTCCATACTACCTCTGTTCTGCTGAATAGAATTAACTCGGCTCCATTTTGCTGAGCCACGTAACTGACCTTTAGGCTGAGTAATACGAGAGATATTTTTGATAACAGGGCTAAAGAGCGAGGCGTAAGGAAGGCGAACCCGTAACTGCGTCACTCACAGCCACGCGGCCGCGGCGCTCCCCGCTCGGCCCTGCGGTCGCCGGCGTTCACGTCTCGCAGGGGGGGGCTGTGATTCAGCACTGCGATGTTTGCACAGATATATTTTTTTTTTGTTTTTGTAATTAGGGATCCCAAACCGGGCTCGATCCTCGGCCCAGTCCTGTATAGAGCGAGGTTCAGCATTTTACCACGTGGAAATAAAAGATGAGTTCTGCCGATAACTCAAAAGCTTTACAACATTCCCTTGTTGTTGTTTCTCAGAAGGCACCCAACTATGCAATCCCTCCCCGTGCTGCTGCGGGGAGAACCGGGCAAGTGTGCTTACCTGGAGCATCGCCCACAGCCTTACAGCTCGCGGTTCTGACAGCAGATTCTGCCCGTTTCATGTCTGAAACCCCACAGAATTTAGGGCCTTTCCCCCCGGAGGCGGCCGGCTGCACCGTGCTGCTGTGCTGCAGGGCGCCCTGGGCTCAGCTGGCTGTAAATAGCAGAGTTCTTTCGCCGGTTTCACTCACTGAAGTTGGTTTTGGTTTTCCTACCGCTGCTGATCTGAGTGCAGGGCGGCCGTGAGCCGTGGGAGGTAACGGCGGGGCCAGTGGGGTCTCATGCAGGGGGCTCAGCTCCCGGCCCATGGGAACGGCACAGGTCAGTGCAGGGGGCTGCTGGGCTCTCATTGCAGCGTGAAGCTCTGCGCTCCCTGCCCCAACCGTGGGCAGTGCAGGACAGGAGGGAAGGCAGATCCCGCTGCTGCCCCGTGGCCACGGTTTGGGGGAAACGTCTCCATTTCAGAGCCTCCCGCAGCGGGCTGAGCTTTGGGCTCTGGGTTCGGCGCCGCTCCGTGTTTGCTGATAGCAAAGTGCTGTGAGGGGAGAAGCGTAGGAGAGCAGCGGTTGGATGGACGCGTGCAACCACGTCGGCTTATGGAGGAAACAAACCGACCCTATGGCTGCGGGAGGTGCTGGTGCGGCTCCCAACAGAAAACCATCTCCTACCCCACGTGGAGCTGCTGCCGCTGCTTCTCCTCCTGAGGGTTTTGGGGAGAAAAGGGCTTTTGGAGGAGTGCTGCGTCCCCGCAGCATTCCTGGGGGAGAGGAGAAAGGGGGTCTGAGGGCTGCGACCCCCCTGCTGGGCCATGGGTGCAGTTTCCCATTTTGGGGTTTTTGCAGGCGCAGCAGTGGGGCAGCAGCTTCCCCGCCTGCTCTGCCCTCCGTGCTGTGGGTGGTGGGGTTTGTAGCTTTTTTACACACAAAATTGGGGAGGAAAAACAAACAAACAAACAAAGCTTTAGGCAAAATGAGGTTTCCAGTGAAGTGAGTGGAAGGGTATTTTTTTCTATGAAGCGGGGACCCTAAGAATCGCCGGCCCTCACAGCTCCACCCGAGGGCGATGGCCGCATTTCTTTGGGATTTTTTCAGGTCCTTTTTGTTTCCTTTATGGTGAAACGGCGATTTCGTTTTGTTTTAAAGGGATCCCTCAATACAAATCCTATTTACTGCAAAGATCTTCACCATCCACCGCTTCCTTCCCGGGGCCGCGCTGCAGCCCAGCTCAGGCACCCGTCTTTATGAACGGGGCTGAAGGGAGAGCAGCTCCAACGCGCCTCTCCTGGGGGAAAGCACCAAGCCGCTTCCTGGGATGGGGACGGGGCGGCCGCCGCGATGCCCAGGGCTTCAAGTGCACTTCTTGGGGTGGTGGGAGGAGTGCTGGGTGCCCCCCGCTTTGTCCCACCTGCAGGCTGAGCCCCAGTTTGGCCCTGCGCGTCCATGGCTGGGTGGGAGGCTGCGGCACAAGAGGTGACCTGAATGAATTCCGCAGATCTGGACGAAATGCTTTTCTTTTCAAATTTCTATTGCAATTATGGGGTTGGTGACCTTCCTCCCTCCCCCTCCCTTCACCCCCCCCCCAAACAAGCTGTACCAGCACTGGATGGCGCGTTGTATCGGGCTGTACCCACTCCTTCTGCTTCCATGGCCTCACTGACAATAAACGCTCTTCCTCACGCCCGCCTCGTTCCTGCGCCGTGGGCTGAGCCTCCCCAGCTCTGGGCTTGTGGGTCTGAGCGGATTTTCCTCCCATTCATTTGAGATTTCCCTCTGCTGGGTACCAAAAGCCGCTCTCAAAGAGAATTCACTGCCGTCTCTCTCCATCTCGGCCTTTTAGGGGACCCTTTTCCCCAGGCACTGCTGGATGGATGCTCGGAGCGCAGCACAGACACAACCCAGCCCCATGAAACACTGAAACAGAGGCAGGAGGAGAAAGGGGCGGCTGCAGCCCCACGGCTCTGTGGGGTGAACCTGTTTGGGGTCAGATCCCAAAAGCCCCCGCAGAACCTGACCTGGGAGCTGCTCCCCTGTGCTGCACCGCGTCGGTATCCCAGGCTGACCCCGGCTTTGGCATCTGGCCCTGGCTGAGGGCCTGCAGGAAATTCCTCCCGTCTGCGCAGCACTGCAGCCCCAGCCCCAGCAGGGCCCTGGGTGCCGTATTCCTACAGGTGCAGTATTGGGGATGGCCTGAGATGTGCAGCTGTGATTCCTGGGGTCCATTGTGGGAGTCTTGAAAAGGCTGTGGGCCAAAAAAGTAGGGGGGGGGGGGGGGGGGGGGAGGGTGTCTGGTGAGTCATGGGGGGGCGAGGGGCTGGGGGCTGTGTGGGGCCGGCTGGGGAGAGGTGTGGGGTACAGCAGCATCCATCCCTTGTGGGATGCGGGAGCTGCATGTCCACAGTGCAGCACTGTGCTTCCAATATAGGAGTCAGGGAGATTCATGTCCCCCTCCAGCACCTTGCTGACCTATTGGGGTGCTGGGAGCTGTGCACCACCCCCCCCCCCCCAGCACCACGCATCCCTTATGGGCTTCAGGGTCCTGTAGACCCCCTGTCCAACTCTGTGTCTCCCTTATGGGGTGGTGGGGAGATGCATCACCCCCCTCCAGCACCACACATCCCTTATGGGATTCAGAGAGAGATTTGTCCCCCCCCAGCACCACAGCAACCTATTGGGGTGCCAGCTGCAGGACCCCCCCGCCAACCAGCACCATACAACCTGATGGAGTGGGGGGAGATGCAACCCCTTCCAGCCCCCCCAATCCCTCCACAGGACTCACAGAGCTGTGCGACCACCCAGCACCTTAAAAATTTTTAGAGTGGAGGGAACTGCACCCCCTCAGCCTTTTCCCCATCTTTCCAGAGAACTCAGGGAGCTGCAGCCCCTCCCCACCCTTCCTGTACCATGCAACCCTTATGGGGTTCAGGGAGTTGCAGCCCCCCATCCAGCAGCACACAAGCTTATGGGGTTTGGGGCCTGCAGGCCCCTTCTCCAGCGCCATGCATCCCTCGTGGGGCACAGGGAGATGCACTGCGCCACCGCGTTGGGGTGCCAGGAGCTGCGCACCTCCATCAGGCCCATAAACCCTCATAGGGTGTGGGGATCTACTTGTCCTCCAGAACCTTGTGGGGTGGGAGATGCAGACCCCCCCCACCACATGTAAGACTCAGGGAGCTGCGTACCCTCCATGGTACCTGCGTATCCTCCTATGGTACCTCCAGCACCATACAACATCATGGGGAGGGAGGAGCTGCACCCCCTCGCCTCCCCCCCTCCCCCCAACCCTATACAACCTTATGGGGTTCAGCAACCTGCAGTCCACCCCATCCAGCACCTTATAACCCGGTGGGCTGCTGTGGGGGGAACTGCACGCCCCCAGCACCGCCCATCCCACATAGGGCTCACGGGGTTCCCCCCCCCCCATAACATCCCTATGGGACTCGGCACCACATCCAGCACCGTGCACCTTTGATGGGCCGGGGGCAGCCGGACCCCCGGACCCCACAAAGGCTCAGCAGCCGCCCCACCCCCCGCCCCGCCCCCGTCCCCCCCCCCCCGGGCAGTGCCGTGCGGAGCTCCGCGGGCCGCGGGGGGGTCCGGGCGGGGCTCTGCGGGCAAAGTCCTCCGCCATGAGCGCGACGTGCGGCGGCCTCTCGGCCCTCCCCGTGCTGCCAGGTAGGGGGTGGGGGGGGTGTTCCGCCACGGGGGGCACCGACCCGGCCCTGCTGGGGGGTCCCGTGCCATCCCGTCCCGTCCCGTAGGGGAGGTGGTCCTGGAGGCGGCGCGGGGAGTGCGGCACCGCGGGGCGGGCGGCTCGGTGCGGGGCACGCTGCTCTGCACCAACGTCCGCGTGGCGTTCGTGCCCGGAGCGCAGGTGGGGACATCGCCGCACCGCGACTCCCCTCCCCCTTTCCCCGGTCCCAGCCGCGGCCCGTCGCGGTCCCAAACCCGCTGCGTCCTCACCCCACGCCGCCCGCTGACCCTCAGGGCTGCGCCCTGACCGGGACCCAGCGGCATCCCCGTCCCGACCCGCCCGTGTCCTCATCCCATCCCGGACCCGTCTGCATCTCTGTCCCCATCCGATCGTGTCCCATCCTGGTCCCATCCCAGCTGCATCCTGCCCCCAAGATGCCCACACCCTGACCCCCAGTGGCTGCAACTGACCCTCTCCTACCTGCACCCCAACCCTGTCCCAGCTACGTTCCTGTCCCCATCCACTTGTGTCCTAATGCCACCCCAACCCCATCCATGCTCTCTATCCCGGCTGCATTCCTAGCCCAGCCATCTGCATACACCCTGGCCCAGCCGCCTGCACGCTGACCCTGTCCCAGCTGCATCCCAGTCCCCATCCACCCATGTTCTCATCCCACCCCACCCAGAACCAATCCATCCACATCCCATCCCCGTCCTGACCCTAAACTACCCGTATCTTTTGACCTGGTGGGGGCTGACAGGAAAGCTGGTGAGGAACTTTTGATAAGGACATCGCGACTGGGTGAGGGGAAATAGCTTTAAACTGGAGGAGGGCAGATCCAGAGGAGATAGTAGGAAGAAATTCTTTACTGTGAGGATGGGGAGATGGTGGAACAGGCTGCGCAGAGGGGCTGAGGGTTCCCCATCCATGGGGTCGGGTGGCATGGGGCTTCGAGCAGCCCGGTGTGCTGGAGGTGTCCCTGCTGGCGGTGGAGGGATGAGATGCTCCTGAAGGTCCCTTCTGACCCAAACCGTGCTGTGATCCAACGATTCTGGCTGCATCCCTGCCTTCATTCAGCCCCAACCCAGCTGTATCCCGATCCCATCCCAGCCCCATCCCAGTTGTGTCCCAGTCCCATCCCAGCTGCCTCCTGACCCCGGCCTGCCTTCACCTTGACCCCAAGCTGTCTGCATCCTGACCCAATTTTGATCCATCTGGATGTGTCCACCCTGATCCTGTCCCGATCCTACCCCAGCAGCATCGCATCCCCATCCCAGCTGCATCTGAGACTGGTCCTGACTGCATCCTGACCCCAGCGTGGTCCCATCCCTTCATGCACTCTGACCCCCTCCTGCCCTCCCCAAACCTCTCCTTGGATATGACCCCCACTGCCCCTTTCACCCTGGGAGCTCCTCGCTGTGGGACGTGGGGCGGGGATGGGGCTGCGAGGCCCTGCTCCTGCCCTGCTGCCCCTAAGGCTCCCGAGCCACCTCCCATCATTCCCCCCCTCTCTGCAGCCCCCCAGCTTCAGCCCCTTCCTGCAGAGCGACTACAGCGTGGCACTGCGCTGCATCCGCACACTGGTGGCAGGTAGGGGACAGGATGGGGGACGAAACCTCGACCCCGTCTGCAATGACCTGGGGGGGTTTGATGGCCACCGCCTGCCCCCCTTCTCAGCCAGCAGCTTCACCAAACCCACGGTGCTGACGGCCGCCTCCAGCCTCACCTTCATACCCGAGGAGCTGGCAGTTTTCTGCCGGGATTTCCGTCTGCTGCGCTTCCACTTCCCAGAGAACGGGCTGGGGCTGCAGGCGTTCCGGGTGAGGGGATGGACGGCGTTTGGGGTGGGGGCTCATGAGGATGTCGGCCCCGGGCTTCACGCTGCAGGTGGCCAACGCCATCGCACAAGTGTGGGGAGTGGGATGTGGGGCTGGGATGGGGTTGGGATAGGATTGGGATGGGATTGGGATGGGGCTGGGATGTAGCTGGGATGGGATTGGGATGGGATTGGGATGGGGCTGGGATGTAGCTGGGATGGGATTGGGATGGGGCTGGGATGTAGCTGGGATGGGATTGGGATGGATTGGGATGGGATTGGGATGGGGCTGGGATGGATTGGGATGGGGCTGGGATGCAGCTGGGATGGGATTGGGATGTAGCTGGGATAGGATTGGGATGGGGCTGGGATGGGGCTGGGATGTAGCTGGGATGGGATTGGGATTGGGATGGGGCTGGGATGGGATTGGGATGGGATTATGATAGGATTGGGATGGGGCTGGGATGCAGCTGGGATGGGATTGGGATGGGATTGGAATGCAGCTGGGATGGGATTGGGATGCAGCTGTATGGGGGCTGGAATAAAGGCAGGGATGCTGCCGGCTTGGGGTCAAGATGCAGACAGATTGGGGTCGGGATGCAGCTGGGATGCACTGGGTTGGAGCCCGGATGGACCAGGATGGGATCAGGATGGTCGTGGGGTGGAATCAGGACACAGGCGGGTGGGAACAGGGACAGGGCTGGGATGGGGCTGGAAAAAGGCAGTGATGCAGCTGGGATAGTGTCAGGCTGCAGCCAACTGGGGTCAGGATGTGTGCAGCTTGGGGTCAGGATGCAACTGGGATGGGATTGGGACAGGGCTGGGATGCAGCTGAGATAGGAGCAGGATAGGATCAGGATGTGGCTGGGATGGGAGCGAGATGCAGCTGGTTTGGAGATGGAATAAGGGCAGGGATGCTGCAGCTTGGGTCAGAGTGCGGGCAGACTGGGATCAGGATGCAGCTGTGATGCACTGGGATTTGGCCTGGATGGGACTGAGATTGGACCAGGATGGGTTCAGGATGGCAATAGGATGGGACCTGGTTGGGATCAGGATAAGAGTGAGTGGGGACTGGGATGCAGACGGAGTGGGGCTGGATGGGACTGGGGTGCACTGGGATGGGGCTGGATGGGACTGGGACACACTGGGATGGGGCTGGATGGGACTGGGATGCACTGGGATGGGACTGGGGTGCACTGAGATGGGGCTGGATGGGACTGGGACACACTGGGATGGGGCTGGATGGGACTGGGATGCACTGGGATGGGACTGGGGTGCACTGGGATGGGGCTGGATGGGACTGGGACGCACTGGGATGGGGCTGGATGGGACTGGGATGCACTGGGATGGGACTGGGATGCACTGGGATGGGGCTGGATGGGACTGGGATGCACTGGGATGGGGCTGGATGAGACTGGGAAGCACTGGAATGGGGCTGGATGGGACTGTGATGCACTGACATGGGACTGGATGGGAATGGGACGCATTGGGATGGGGCTGGATGGGACTGGGGTGCACTGGGATGGGGCTGGATGAGACTGGGATGCACTGGGATGGGGCTAGGATGCACTGGGATGGGGCTGGATGGGACTGGGATGCACTGGGATGGGGCTGGATGAGACTGGGATGCACTGGGATGGGGCTAGGATGCACTGGGATGGGGCTGGATGTGACTGGGATGCACTGAGATGGGGCTGGATGAGACTGGGACACACTGGGATGGGGCTGGATGGGACTGGGATGCACTGAGATGGGGCTGGATGAGACTGGGGTGCAAGCAGGATAAGGAGCCACGTGGATACCACAATGGGAGATGAGGTTGAGGATGGGGGCAGGGGGGCACACAGCAGTTTTTGGGGGGAGGGCTCAGGCGGGGTGGCAGCACTCAGCCCTCGCTCCTTGCCACAGGTGGCCAACGCCATCGCCCGAGCGCGGGAGACGGCCACGTGGCCGGGGGACAGCGGGAGCCACGTGGATGCCACAATGGGAGACGATGAGGATGAGGACGAAGGCTCCCCCCCCACGCTGCTCTTCGAGAGCCTCCAGGATTGGGAGCGAGAGCTGCAGCGCCTGGGGGCAGTGGGTTGGAGGGTGAGCGCCGTCAACGAGCGTTTCGATATGGCCCCCAGGTAGGTACTGGGGGGTGGGGGGGGGGAGGGGGATGTGCCCCCAACCCACGCGGGACCCCAACACGCCCTCCTGCAGCCTGCCCCGCTACCTGTGGGTGCCCAGCACGCTGCTGGACCACGACCTCAAGCGGACGTTCGCCCACTTCCAGGAGCGCCGCCTGGCTGTGAGTAACGGGATGTGGGGTGATGTGGGGGGGGGGGGGGGGGGAGTGATGTGGGGGGGTGACATGGGGGGGGGTCCCATCTGCACACAGCGGCTGTGCTGGCACCACCCAAATGGCAGCGACCTGCTGAGAGCCGCTGGCTTCCACGCAGCTTCAGAGCCGGGCAGCGAGGACATCAGGTAAACCCCAGCCTGGGGGGAGCTGGAGGGGGGGTCACTATGCCCGGCCCCACGCAAGGTGCTGTTCCAACCCCCCCCCAGGTGCCTGGAGGTGCTGCTGGGTGCCGGATGCAGGCCGTGTGTGCTGGCTGACACCGCTGAGCTGCCCAGCCCCCCCGACATCCAGCTGGCACACCTCAGGCTGCGGGCGCTGTGCCTGCCTGGTAAGAGGGGTGGGGGTCACAGGAGGGGGGGGCCGAGGGGGGGGGACAGGGTCCGTTCTCACTGCCTGACTCCATCTCTTCCTCCTCTAAACCAGGTGCAGCAGCTGATGAGAAGTGGCTGTCGGCACTGGAAGGGACGCGGTGGCTGGAGCACGTCCGGTGAGGTTTAGGGGGTGCAACCCTAAAGCCCCCCCACTTTTGGGGGCCATCAAACCAATCCCAGGGCGTTGCGGCGCTGCCTTGATTGGGGGACACCCCCCCCAAAGCCACCCTCAGCATTCTAGGGAGCTGCGTTGGATGGGGGTCAGCATCTCATAGGGGCTGCGAGGTTGGTTGCCCCCCAGGAGGCACTGGGGTCGTTTTGGGGAGCACTGACCCCCCCCCTTCTCTCCCCCGGTTCCCAGGGCCTGCTTGAGGAAAGCTGTGGAGGTGGCATCGCTGCTGGCAGGGAAACGGTGCTCTGTTGTCCTGCAGGGTAGGGGTGGGGGGCAATGGGGAGGGGACAGTGGGATGGAAGGAACACCGGGGTGAGGGGACACTGGGGTGGAGGCCATTGGGATGGGGGACACCAGGATAGGGGACATCGGGGCGGGGGATGTTAGTGGGAGGGGAATTGGAGTGGGAAGGGAATTGGGGTGGGGGACACCGGGACAACGGACACTGGGGTGGGGGAATGATGTGGTGGTGGGGGGACACCAGGGTAGGGAACGGTGGAGTGGTGAACGTTGGTGGGGGGCAAACTGGGGGGGGGGGGGGAATTAGAGTGGGGAGGACACCAGGACAAGGGACACCAGGGTGGGGGGGGCGATGAGGAGGGAGGCACTGCGGTGAGGGACGCCAGGGTGGGGGGTCCTGGCATTGGGGTGGGGGTCACAATGGCGCCCCCCCATTCCTCTCCGCTTGTCCCCCTTTCCCCAGAGCCTTCAGACCGTGACCTGAGCTGCCTGCTGGCCTCCCTGGTGCAGCTGCTGGCGGACCCCCATGCACGCACCCTGCATGGCTTCCAGAGCCTGGTGCAGCGCGAGTGGGTGGCAGCGGGGCACCCCTTCCCTCAGCGCCTCAGTCTGCGCCGGGACAGCCCCCGCGAGGAGGTGGCGACCCCAAACCCCTCACCTGCGTCACCCCCTGGGGGTGCCACCCCACATCACCTCCCTGGGGGTGACACCCGTGTTATAACCCCCCCTCCAACCCCCTGCAGTCCCCCGTCTTCCTGCTGTTCTTGGATTGCACCTGGCAGCTGCTGCGGCAATTCCCGGCGGCGTTTGGCTTCACCGAGGCGTACCTGCTGGCCCTGCACGACAGCACCTTCCTGCCCTACTGCAGCACCTTCCTCTTCAGCTGCCAGAGGCAGAAGGGCCGCGGTGGGGCGGTGAGCGGGGTGGCCTGCCTCACTTTCCCCCTCAGTGCCTCAGTTTCCCTTTCCTGCCTCAGTTTCCCCATCCCTACGCCTCCAGTTTCCCTTTCTGTGCCTCAGTTTCCCCCTCTCCTGCCTCAATTTTCCCCCCACCTGTTTCCCCTCTCCTGCCTCAATTTTCCCCCCACCTGTTTCCCCTCTCCTGCCCCATTGCATGTCTGGGGTAGGATAGAGAGGAATGGAGAAGGAAGGGGAGAGAAATGGGGCAGGAGAGGGAAAACAGAGGTGGGAGGGAAGTTGAATCACATATGGGGCCTCAGTTTCCCCCTCTCCTGTCTCAATTTCCCCCCAGCTCAGTTTCCCCCCTCCCACCCCATTCCTCCCCACCTCCCATCCCAGTTTCCCCACATGCACCCCGGTTTCCCCACGCCCTGCACAGCCCCTCTTTGGGGCTGACCCCGTGTCCCCCTGCAGCAGCAGCCTCGCACCCAGACCTACACCCCTGTGAGCGGCCGCTGGGACCCCCCCCCGGGCAGCACCAGCAGCCGTTTGCCCCCCGTCTGGGCCTGGGGGCTGCGCTACAGCCGGCAGCAGCAGGCGCGATTCCGGAACCCGGCGTGGGACCCCGGCCCCGTGGGGACCCCCGATGCTGCGGACCCCCAGAACACGGGCACGGTGAGTGGGTTGGGGGGGCTGCCGTTCCCCCTTACCACCCTTTTTCACCCCAATTGCTGTTTTCTCCCTATTTCCCTTCCCCCTTTTACCCCATTTTCTCGTTTCCCTCCCCATTGCTCCTAACCCCTTTTCCCCTATTTCTCCTTACCACCCCTTTGCACCCCAGCCGCTGGGTTTCCCCCCACAGCCCCTAACCCGTTTTCTCCTGTTTCCCAGCCTGCCAGTGCCTGGTCAGGATCGAGCTCTGGGGCGGTGCTGGCTCTGTCCAAGGGCTCTCTGACCCCACAGCCCTTCCCGTGGCGGAGCGGCCGTCCCCCTCCTCGCCTGCTGCGCTGGGCCCCCTCCCTGGAGACCCTCAGTGATCGGGGGGGTGACCCTATTCCCACACCCCCCCGGGGGCTGCTGCTGCCCTGTGCTGCAGGACCTTCCGTGCGGCTCTGGAGACGCTGCTACCTGCGGGGTCTGCCTGAGGCACAGGTAATGGGGCTGGGGGATTCTCAGTCCTTGTGTCCATCCTAATCCCACATACATCCATCCCAACCCCACGTGTGACCAACCCAGTCCCGCATTCATCCATCCCACCCCACCCCAGTGTGCATCCACCCCAACCCCACGCATCCACCCCAACCCCACGCATCCACCCCAACCCCATGCATCCACCCCAACCCCACGTGTCCATCTCACCCCCATGAGCGTCCCTCCCAGTCCCATGTTTGTCCATCCAACCCCATGTGTGACCATCCCAACCCCATATCCATCCACCCCAACCCCACATGCATCCACCCCAACCCCGCATGTCCATCTCACCCCATGAGTGTCCCTCCCAGTCCCATGTTTGTCCATCCAACCCCATATGCATCCACCCCAACCCCATGTAACCATCCACTCACACCCCATATGTGTCCATCCGACCCTGTGTGTCCACCTCACCCCCATGTGCATCCATCCCAACCCCATGCATCCACCCCAACCCCGCATATCCATCTCACCCCCACGAGTGTCCCTCCCAACCCCATGTGTGACCATCCCAACCCCATGTATCCATCCACCCCAATCCCATGTGCATCCACCCCAACCCCATACGTGCCTCTCCAACCCCACGTCTCCATCCCGACCCTGCAGTTCCCCACCCTGACCCCACATGCCCCCCACAGCGTGGCCGCCTGGCCCCGTGCCCGGCTCTACTGCTGGAGGAGCTGGCTCTGCTGCAGGACCGGCTCCATGCATGGCAGCAGGATGGGGCCCACGCTGAGCCCACCAGCAGCCCCCTGGCACCCTCACGGTGAGGGTCTCAGGGGGCCCTGGGGGTGGGAACCCCCCTGAAGGGACACACACTGCAGGGGTGGACTCATCCCTCGGGGTCCCTCCAGCCTGGGGGTTGTGGAGGGACGCGGCCCCCCTGGCTCAGCTGCTTCCTTTTGCTCCGCGCTGGGGCCGTGGCTCTTTGGAGCCCGGGATTTTTTGGGGGACCACCGTTTTTTTGGGCCCTGGGGCTTTTTGGGGACCACGGCTCTTTGGGACCTGAGGATCTGGGGGCTTACAGCTTTTGGAGGTCCACGGCTCTTTATTGCCTGTGTTTTTCTGGGCAGGCTGGAGCCTTTTGGGGACCGCAGCTTTTTGGGGCCCGTGGTCCGTTAGCGCCTGGGGCTTTTGGGGGCTCCCAGCTCTTCGGGGCCTGTAGCTTTTTGAGCCCTGTGGCTTTTTGGAGCCCAGAGCTTTATGGGGCCCACGGCTCTATGGGGCCGCATTCCTCACTGGAGGCCCCGCAGCGGCGCTGGGGTTCCCCTCTGCCGCGGCTCAGGGGGGATCAGCGCCGTGGGGCGGAGCGGTTCTGACCCCTCCTCGGGCTGCGCCCACAGCACAACGCGGGAGCCGCGGCCCCACGGCGCGGCTGGAGGGGGGAGGCTGGGCCGCGTGTCAGCGGTGTTTGTATTTGCCTATTAAAGCACAGCGTTCTGCAGGCAACGGCGTGTGGCTGCCGTGGAGGAGCGGGGGGGGAAGGGGGCCGACACCCCGGGAACGTCGCGGTTTGTCGAGGCGCTGCGGGGGATATCGCGACACAAGGGGAGGGGCGCGGTGCAGGCCGCTCTCCGTCACTAACTCAACATGGCGGCCGCCCTCAGGCGCCAACGTCACTTCCGATTAGCGGCCGTGGTGACGTCACAGCGTGAGGCTGCGGCGCTTTACGTCCCCTTACGTCCCCTTACGTCGCGTTGCGTCGGTGCCGCGCGGGAGGGAGCGGGCCAAGATGGCGGCGGGGCCCATCTCGGAGCGGAACCAGGGTGAGCGGTGCGGGGCTGCGCGGGGATGGCGAGTCGGTGGGGGGCGATTGAGGTGCTGAGGGCGAGCGGGTGGTTGTCGGAATGGAGTTCTGTGGGTCACCGGGAGGTGGAGGGGCTGCGCGGCCTTCCTGGCTGAGGCCGCGGTTGTGGTTCTCTGTGGGTCCGTTGAAAGGCTCGCGGATCTCGGCTCCCCCGTGGCCGGGATGCTGAGGGGCTTTGATTTCTCTCAGGGTCTCGTTGCGGAGCCTCGGATTTGGAACAGCATAAGGAGGCCGTATTGACTCCCGGCTTCAGGCAGGGCTCCGCTCTGGCATCTCCTGCAGCCTCCAATAACTTCCTCATCGAGCGCTCAAGGCTCAGGCCTGCAGCTCCCGCGCGCTGCTCATTCGGTCTCTTTTCTGCTCTGCTCCAGATGCGACTGTGTACGTGGGGGGTTTGGACGAGAAGGTCAGCGAGCCGCTGCTGTGGGAGCTCTTCCTCCAGGCGGGCCCCGTGGTCAACACCCATATGCCCAAGGATCGAGTCACAGGCCAGCACCAGGGTGAGTGGCGCGCTACCCAAAAGCTCACGTGGAGAAGAATGCTTTAGTCGGGGGGTTTGGGGGGAGTGTGGTCAGAGAGCAGTTGTTGCAGGAAGGGAGGTGAGGGTGGGTGATTTGTAGGGCCTTCCATCTTGGGAGAGCCCTGGGCTCGGTTTCTAAGCGAGAAGGGTTGGTGCCTTCGGGCTGCAGGAGCAGCGTTCCCCTTGGAGGCAATGGGGGGCAGCGTCAGGCCGTGGTTCTGCCCTGACCTAAAGCTTTGTGTGGGGCCTTGTTGCAGGCTATGGGTTCGTGGAGTTCCTCAGCGAGGAGGACGCAGATTACGCCATTAAAATCATGAACATGATCAAACTGTATGGGAAGCCGATCCGAGTGAACAAAGCCTCGGCTCACAACAAGAACCTGGATGTGGGGGCCAACATCTTCATAGGCAACCTGGACCCCGAAATCGATGAGAAGCTGCTGTACGACACCTTCAGCGCCTTCGGGGTCATCTTACAGACACCCAAAATCATGCGGGATCCAGACACGGGCAATTCCAAGGGTTATGCCTTCATCAACTTCGCCAGCTTTGATGCTTCTGACGCTGCTATCGAGGCCATGAACGGACAATACCTCTGCAACAGGCCCATCACTGTCTCCTATGCCTTCAAGAAGGATTCCAAAGGCGAGCGGCACGGCTCAGCTGCTGAGAGGCTCCTGGCCGCTCAGAATCCGCTCTCCCAGGCAGATCGGCCCCACCAGCTGTTTGCCGATGCTCCTCCTCCTCCATCTGTCCCCACCCCTGTGGTCACTGCTCTGGGACCTGGCGTCACCCCTCCAGGTGGGTAGAGGCACACTGGGTTGAAAAGAGGTGGTTTTGGTGCTCTGTGTGTGTGTGTGTTTGTCTCTGCCTTGGGGTCTGTGGAAGCAGCCTGCTTTTGCCTTGCAGCAGGATGCCCTGGGTGCTGATAGGACTCTCGAGTCTGGTCACCCGTTTGCTGTTACTGCAGTGTCTGGGGCAGAGCTGAAAGGCTTTGTTCTGTGTGGAGCTGCTCAGTGTCACGTGTGGGTGCTCTTGGTGACAGCGCAGAGCCCTGCAGGATCGCAAGGCCGTGATCCTTGGGAATTCTGCTTGTGCTGCAGCAGCTCAGCCTGTGCTCTCCCAGTATGGAGCGGATGGATCGTCATGCTTCAGTCTGCTGGTTTCTCTGTTTGCTGTGGCTTATGTTGCTTTCGCTTCCTTCCCGATTGCCTGGGACTCTTTGTGCTTGTTTTTCATCCTTCTGCACTCGACCAAATCTTCATTGCTGCTCTCTTTCCCTCTTTCCAGGCCTCCCACCCCCAGGATCATTTCCCCCGCCGGTGCCACCTCCTGGAGCAATGCCTCCTGGCATGCCTCCTGCCATGCCGCCCCCACCGATGCCACCTGGAGCCGGTGCCCCCGGCCCCCCCACTGGGGCTGCACCCACCGGAGGGCACCCGCCTCACCCGCACGCCTTCCCACCAGGAGGAATGCACCACCCAGGTACGTGGCAGCCAGGTACCGAGCTCGGGAGATGCAGAACCTTTTCCGGCCTTGGATAAATCACCGCCTCTTGTGGTTTCTTCTGTGAGGTTTCCCTTCTGTAAAACGGGGGTGGAATTACTGCTGGTGTCTGGGAGGCACTGAGCACAGCACAGCCGTGGTGGAGCAGGCAGACAGGGCAGAGGGTGCCCCAGTTAGCTGCTGAGACACTGGCTTTGCTCAGTGCTGAATAGAAGCGGCTGTTTGAGCGCCCTGGGCTGCGTTTGTTTGTGTGCTGGCTGTATTTTTGCACAAGATCTTGCTCTCTGCAGCACAAGGCAGCCTGGTGGCTGCTCTCCTCCCCAGGAAAAACAGGGAGAATCTGCGTAGGAGCAAATACGTCACGTCAGCAGTGCTGCTTTCGAGTTTCTCTTCTGCGCGTTCTAAAATGTGCCAAAAATGGCTTGGAGCAGGATTTCTGAAGAGCGTTTTGGTGATCCAGGAAATAATTCCCTTGTGGGAGGCATCCAGGTTGGGTCAGGACACGCGTTGTCCCTGTGTGGGGCACAGGGGGGCAGAGGCCGTTGCACTGCAGGCTTTTTGGGTGCTGTCCTGGCTGGAAGGACATCAACAAGACTCCGAGCCAGAGTCAGATGAGCCATGAGACTCATCTGGCTCTGGTGTGAAGTGATACAGAAGGGTGAACCTGCTCTGCGCAGCCTGCAGCTCCGCTGGGTGGCAGCTAATTCAAGGCACGAGAACCAAATGTTTCTTTGATTCCTTTCCCTTTTGAGCCCTGTGGCAGTGGGGACTGAGCAGCCTATCCCTCTAGACTCTGTGGCTTTCAAGGCAAAAATTCAATCCGTTTTGCATTGGCTTTAAAGAAGAAAAAACCCAAACCAGTTCTGATTTCATTGTTTCTCATCTTGCCTGCTCTGTAATAACCCCTGCTCTATAATAACCCCTGCCCCAAGGGCTGTGGGGCTGATTAGGGGGCTTTGTGTGATCCCAGCCCTGGCATGTGCTGAGCAGATGGCTGCTGCTGTCCCTGTCACAGCCCAGCTCTTCAGGCTGTGCAGCAGCCAATTATGCTCTGCATGGGGAAGCCTGAGTGAGCGCTTCCACTCCACGCTGCCTGCTGCACGGAGCTGCACCTGGCTCCTGTTTTTCTTTTTGGGAAGGAGAAAGCAGTCGGTGATTTGGTTTTATTTCCTTACGAGTTTAAAATAATAGAGTTGTTGTGGGGGGGGAGGGGAATGCACACTTTGTTCCTGCTCAGAGCAGAGTGAGCTTCGAAGTCCGGATGCTTGGGTTCTTGATGGAAATCTCCCAGGTGGTGGCTTCTCCCTGAGCCCCTGTGCAAAGCTGTGCCACACTTGCTGGTTTTTCTTGCTTCTGCCTATCACAGAATCAGAGGGGTAAGAATCATCGAGTTCAATCCCCCAGAAAGCCTTGCTTTAACCTGAAAGATCCGTCTGCTAAATCATGATCTATTTGTTTCTATGAGAAAGAAATCTGATCTAAAAACACAGTGTGGAAAAATCACCTGGCATCACTGAGAATAGCATTTCTCCCAGAGTTGGCTGAGTTCTGACGTGCTGCAGCCAGCTCCTGTTCACTTCCCTCCTTTCTCTGTGTGCTTCAGAGGAGGGCTGCTTGCTTTCTCCCCTTAAATCTCCTGGCTGGGAGCAGAAAACTGCCGTCAGGCCCCTTTTTTATACCCGCCTTTTCAACCAGCGCGGCCTGATGGGCTGCAGTGGGTGCTTGGAGCTGCGGCAGCGACACCCTGAGCTCCTTTTATCCCCACAGGAATGCCTCCCATGCAGGTGCACCACGGCCCGCCCGGGATGGGCCAGCATCACCCAGGACCACCAGGCTCTGGAGGCCAACCCCCCCCTCGGCCCCCACCCGGCATGCCGCACCCCGGCCCCCCTCCCATGGGTTTGCCACCCAGAGGGCCTCATTTTGGATCACCTATGGGTAAGTTGGTGCCTGCCAGAGGCAGAGCGTGGATCTTGTGTCGGTCAGACCCTCGGTGCCTGCTGCAGCCCTTCCTTAACAGGGCTGGGAAGGAGGTGATGCGCGGTCCCCTCGCAGAGAGGCGTTTCAGAGCGGGACCTGGCAGCTCCGTGCTGCTTGCTGGGGTTTCCCAGGGCTTTTTTTCGTGTTTCTGGGGATGTAGGACGTTGCCTGCAGGACAGGCGCTGCCCAGTCTGATGTTTTTCCCCATTTCCTGAGGGGAGATGTCAACTGGGCTTTGCCAAAAGAAGGGTTCTCGAGGCCTGTGTGTCCAGCAGTCGTGCTGGGGGTCTTAGGAGGGACTTGGGGGAGGGGAATGAGGGGCAGCGTTGCCTCGTGTCCCCTTGGAGCTTGGCACGGAGTGGCTGGGCACCGGTCACCACGAGAGGGGCTGTGGATGAGGGCCCAGAGCGATGCCACCCACTGCTGAGAGCTGAGCTGTGGGGTCAGCCCTGCCATGGGGTGCCGTGGGATGAAGGTGTTCTGAGCGGGGCAGCCCCAGGCCCTCGCAGGGCCGATGCTTGGGGCTTCCATCAACCTTCTGGTTTACAGGTGAGCTCCCCAACCCGCGGGCACCAACTAAAAGCGTGGGCTGGGTGTGGGGCGGTTGTGGGGTGGTTGTCTGTTCCCACAGAGGTCGCTGACAGCTCTGCTTTCCCCACAGGTCACCCCGGCCCCATGCCGCACCACGGGATGCGCGGCCCCCCTCCCCTGATGCCTCCCCACGGCTACAGCGGCCCCCCTCGCCCCCCGCCCTATGGCTATCAGAGAGTCCCCCTCCCCCCCCGGCCGGCTCAGAGACCCCCTGGGGTGCCCCCACGTGGCCCCCTGAGAGGCCCCCTGCCCTGAAGGCCGTCGGGGCCGAGCCGTGCTGCCGTGAGTCCTTCCTTCAGGCTGCCGCTCACCTCGGGCTGATGCACCTCTGCCCAGAGGGAAGAGGCGTAGTTGGGTCCATCCCTCTCATGGTTCTCCCCCTCTTTTTTTTCCTCCTCCTCCTCTTTCTAGCATTCATTTTGTTGTTTTCCTTTTCCTCCTCCCTCTCTCTGAAGATTCCCCCTCCCCCCCCGCGTAAAGCAGTGATCTCCCATTTACAAATAAAACATTTTAAGAATAGGAGGCCGTCCCTCTGAGGTGGGGGGTGTCGGTGCTGCTCTGGCCTGGCATGCAGCCCTGGGGACGCCTGGGATGCAGCCGTACACAGCAGCTGGTGCTGAGGCCGCCCGCCTGTCCCGCTGAGCTGCTGAATTTGGGGTGGTGGCTGTTGGGCTCCGTGTGGGCTGGCACACCTTCAGTGAAGATCACGGACGACTGAGCCTTCAGGTCTGCTGCATCCTTGGATGCCGTCATCCCAGAGAGCCCCGGTCAGATGGCCAGGACGTTTGGAAAGTAATTTGGGAGCAAAAGCTGCTCCCCCCCCAAATCCTTGCCTCATGAGAATCTCATTCTGACGTTGCTCACGACCGTGGGAAGCCCTTCAAGCTGTGGTTCTGGGAATGATATCCAGTGAGTGAAGCAGCTGGGAAGGAGGCAGAGCAGGTCTGGTCTCCGTGTGCTCTGCGTGCTTCGTGGGGCTGAGCTGCCAGCACTGCTCCTCGGGATGGATTCGGTGTCTGCACCAGCGAGGCTGACAAGCGGGGAAGCACAAAAACTCAGTCGGTGGAAGGAAAATTTGGCGCTTTCTGCAGCAGTGGGGAAAGTGAGGAGGACGGAGGCTTGGCTTTCAGCAGGGCTCCTCACAGCAAGGTGTGAGAGCCTGCTGTGGGAGCAGGGAGAGAGGAGGTGGGTTTCTGTGCGTGAGACTTGAATTGGTTCGGATGCACAGGAAGCGTTTTGTGGCATTTGGGTTCCTGCAGTAGTTGTGGCACTATGGGAGAACCAGGGCTGTGGATGGGGATTCTGCTTTTCACAGGCAGGCTTTGTTGGAGGGAGAGAC
This sequence comes from Tetrao urogallus, assembly GCF_951394365.1. Taxonomy (NCBI): domain Eukaryota; kingdom Metazoa; phylum Chordata; class Aves; order Galliformes; family Phasianidae; genus Tetrao; species Tetrao urogallus. The sequence goes on along the minus strand of NC_136841.1, from coordinate 1,022,961 downwards.
TTCCTGGGAAACCGCCTTGCCCCGCTGTTGCTCTGTGGAGGAGAAAGGATCTTATTCTCAGCTTTGGTTTTACTCTTTGCTGTTTTATTTTTATTGTAGCTTCCTAGGGCTGAAATTGACCTTTAGCTTCAATCTCTGCTCACCCTTCTGGGCCAGAGAGAAAAAACGGTGCCACGCTTTGCTTTAGTCATCGTGGGGTGGTTTGAGAAGTGCCTGTGAGGTGCATAGAAACCTAGAGCCTGGCTGGGGAAATAGCCAAGCCCATCTACAAGCTCTCTTTCCCCTCTGTGATGTTGCCTTTGGCACGTGAATAACCACTGAAGGATCTGTGAGGCAAACCGGAAGGGCCGTGCGCTCGTCTCAGCTGTGCTGTAATCACGTTTTATCAGGGGCTGCAGCAGAAATTACATCTGTGCTGTCCTCACTGCCGTGTGTTCTCGCTCTGGAGGAGATCTGGGGCTCTTTGTGCCGCGATGATTTCCAGCGCTGCTCCTGAGTTGCCTGGGTGGCCCCCAGCCTGGAGCTGCTGGTGAAACAGCAGGAAGAGCTCAGCACCAACAGCCTCTGCACCGACAGAGGAGATGGCAGTGTGATCGAGTGGAGCCCTGGTGCTGTTTGGCTCCGATTCCTCCACCTGTGCTAAGAGCAAAGCGAGGGTGGCTTCACAGCTGCTGCTTTAAGGAGCTGAGCTGAAGCGGGAGGAGGAAATGGCTGAGGTGTAACTCAGCAGTGAGTTGGGGCTGGTTAAGAGGGCAGAAGCTGTGAGGGGCTCTGCTGGGTGCTCTGAGCAGCTGGGCTGGAGGTGGTTTTTTTCTTCAGAGATTCCTGAGGAGTGCAATTTACCTCGGGCCCAGTGTTTGTACTCATCTTCCCCTGCATGTGGCTCACGTTTGTCGTCTTCTGCTCTCGTGCCTGCGTTGGTGTGCATCCAGATGAGCAGTGATGCTGCTGTAGGCACGGAGAAGGTGGGAGGAGAGCTGGAATCCCTTGTTGCAGGTGCTGGGAGCGGGGCAGGGCTTCTTAACGCTGCAGGGAGCGCCTCTGAAGCAAACATCTCGGAGCAGGAGCGGTGCTGTGGGTTTTAATTTGCGGTGGGAGAGGGGAGAAAACTCGTATTTCTGGGAGAAAACGCCGTATTTTCAACCAGCTGGCAGCTCTCAGGGTCACCGAATGGATGCGTGATGCAGGGAGGTCCCAGCACCGAGCTGGGGAGCAGACAAGAATGGGATGCCCAGCTCTGAGTGGACAAAGCCAAGCAGCCGCAAGCGAAACCCACAGCAGCTCCAGCAATGAAAAGAAAAGCTTTCCTGGAGTGGAAACCGTCGTGCCAGGGAGAGGCAAAGCGCCACCCATGGATTGGACCTCATCCACGCCTCGGTGCTGCAGCCGGGTCACCTTGCAGTCGAGGAGCTGCTCCTCTCCAAGGCAGAGCGCTGCTGGCTCCATAGAAGCTCCGGTGCAGGATGTTGCATCCTCCCATTTGGTGCCATTTGCAGCTCAGCCTCAGGTTTAATTTCACAGCCACCTCAGCCTGCCTCTGGTTAAGCTGATGTGATGCGTGCGTGTGCGCAGGGACTTCTATTTTAGTGCTGTTCCTGGCAAAAAAAAAGAATTAAATGGATGCCTTCTCCCTCCAGGATAGGGAGCACCTGCGGTCTGGGCTGGGTGGGAAGGGATGGATGGGACCAGAGCCCCCTCCCCACCGTCTGCATGTTGGGGATTTGAGGGGGCCTGCCTGCGATGAGTGGAAGATGCAGCTCTGCAGCTCGGCTTGCCCGTGCTCGAGCTCCTTCAGTTGGGTTACAGATCCACAAAGCGTCGTTTGGGGGTTATTTCCAATGGCAGCTCAGTTCTTTCCCAGCTCCATCCTTCCCTATGCTGGTCCCACTGTGTGCCAGCCCCAGCTCCGTGCCTCCAACCCTTGCTCTGTGATCTCAGAGTCTGTGCTGCTCCAGTGCCGGTCTGGGGGCTCTCCAACCCTCGCTGTGCCCGTGGCAGACTTCAGCCTCGTGTACGCCTGCATCATCCCTCATCCTCTGCTTGAAGGAGGTGGGGGTCCTGTGGGGCTCTGCTGATGGCTCTGGGGCTGAGCTCCTGGAGCTGAGGCTGGCTCAGCTCGTGGCACGTGGGAAAGCGTTGCTCTGTGTCCCCCCCACCTCCCCAAAAAGCCATCGGGGGGCTCTGCGCCACATCCTGATGGAGGGCCGAGCCTGACCAGTCCAGGCGGAGAAAATCTGATCTGAAGCAATCGAAATTCACCCCTGAGGAGGATGTGACTCAGATCTGCCTGGCTGTGCTTCCATCTGCCCTCGGCGGTGGCGAGAGCAGGGGGAGAAGCTGCCAAAGCGGTTCCGAACGCCGTGAAACCCTTTTGCTCCGCGTCGAACCCCATCGCGGGGCCGGGACCCACCGCTCACAGCCCGCAGAACCATCCCGGCACCGGAGCCCCGACCCCGGGGGGAGCTCCAGGCACCCGGCGGAGCATTGCATCCCCTCGGCTCTGCTATAACCGAAGGACCTGAGAGCCCCCCCCCGCCTCTCACCGTTACCCCCCCCCCCCCCCCCCCCGCCCCGCTGTAGCACAGCCCTCCCCATCGCCTCCCTTCTCAGGCTGTCGCAATGGACTCTCCCAGCGCTCGGTGCGTGTGGCGGAGGCTGCAGCGCTGACGCCGGGCTGGTACCCGCGGGCTGCTCCTGCTGGATCCCCACGAGCATCCTTCCTCCTCGGAGCATCCTTCCTCCTCGCAGCCGGTGCTGGAGCAGACCACGCGCTGACACAGGTAAGGAGAGGAGGATGCCTCTATAAAGCATCCCCCCCCCCTCCCCCTCCCATCTGCTTTTAATTAGCATCCTCGGGGTCGCTGGCTGACGGGGAGTTCTCCTTCTCCTTCCCATCGCTGTGGCCATTTTGTCCTGAAAATCCTTGCCTCCACTTCGCTCTGCTTTTCTCTGCGCGGTCGGGAGCCCCTCGTTACCGCTCAGCTCTGCGCAGCGCAGGGGTTGCGTTATGGGGATGGAAAACCATCCCAGCGGGTTTTGGGGAGGGGGAGTGCCACAGCTCCCCGGGGAGGGGGGTGGGGGTGACCTTGGGCGCTGGGGAGCGCCAGCTCTTCCCCATGTCGCCATGTTTCTGCAGAAGGGCTGCAGGGGGACCCTAATATGGGAACCCCCCAGGGAGGTTGGGGCGTGCAGCGATGCGGGGCCGCACTGATCAGGTGCTCAGAGAGAGGAAAAGGGGTCTGGATCCCATAACCTTGTGCAGGGCTGGTGGTGGCAGCCGGGGCTGACATCAGGGATGGGGTGCTTGAGCCTTTATGCAGCCAGGAGAGCATTTGTGGGAAACCCCCACCTCCACACCCCATCTTGCAAGGCTGCGATCTGTGCCGTTTCTGCCTTCCTCGGGAAAGCAGAACCCTCATCCTAAAAGGATCTGTGTGGCCCTCGGCCACGACCTGCAGGTGCTTGTACCCCTCCCTCCCCCCCACCCCGATGCTCCCCACTCCCTTTGCCGGATCCCTATTGCCGAAATGCGTCACAGCCCCGTGGAAGCGGCCCCGCACCAGATGACCTTGGTGGTGGTGAAGGCCGCAGACCGGCTCCTTCCAGGGCTGCTGGGATTCCACCCGAGGAGGGCAGCGGGTGATGAGGATTTGATGCCCAGGGATGGAAGTTGGAGGGGGGGAGGGGGGGGGGGCGAGGGAGGTTGGGATTTGGGGGAGGGGGGGAGGTTTGGTGTTGTGCCGCAGCGCCAGCACCGCACCGTCCCAGGGTGTCTGCGCAGAGCCGGCGTGGGTTGGGTGCCCGCCCTGGGGGAGAGCTGCCGCCAGCCCCGGGTATTTTGGAAAGGCCAAATATAGCTGTACGTTGTGCCCCAGCCCCGCTCTTATGGGGGGTGGGGGGGGGTCGGGGGAGGGAGACACGCTGTGACGGCTGCGTCCTCCCTGCGGCACAACTCCTGAGTCGCGGCCTCTGCTGCCTGGCGGGTTCGTGCTGCCAGGAGTAAAAATAACCCATTTTGGGGGGGGAGGTTGGGGGGGGGGGGGGTTCAAGCTGGGTCAGCGCTGCCCGTCCCCGCTGGGGGCTGCGGGTCTGTCCCTGGCACGCATTGTGCCGTGCTCGGCAAGGGGCAACGTGGGGTGATGCCCACGGCCAGGTGGGGCTGGGGGATTGGACACGCCAGGATGGGGGGCCCTTGGGGTGTATCCGGACCCCCCCCCCCCTTTCCTCCCGAAACTCAGATGCAGTGGTGGTCAGAGTGAGCCCGGCTCTGCCTCAGGCTCTCAGCTTTGGACATCAGCTTTGATGGAACGCACCTGCAGCCAGGCTCCTTCTGGAAGCCTCTCTGGGGTCCCCATGCCTGCTCGGCACCCACAGCCACCTCTGGGCAGTTGGATTGGGGCCGGGCGAGCCTGCGTAGCACCCGAGGGTCCCCCAACCCAAACCTCACTTCACCCCCTGCCTGTGGATGGCTACCAGAGCGTTGCTGCTGCCCTGGGAGGTTTGGGGACCCCCATGTCCCCGAAGCTTGCTTCCCTCACTGTCCTGTGGGGCACGGTGACAGCGCCGCTCGGTTCCCGAAGCACTGGCGCTTTCTGGGGGTCTCCTGCTGTCCCAGCTCTTGGTGGTGGCCCCACCGTGTCTTCCAGCTTCCTTATCCTCTGCCGCTCGTGGCTCTGACCCACAGGGCCGGCTGTCCCCAGGCCCTCGCTGTCATCGGCGCCCTGCCGGCCTGAGGGATGCTGCGTGCCCTGCTGGGATCAGCATCACCCCCCCCCCCCCCCCCCCCCGGAGGTGGTGGGAGCAGAGGGCGGGCTCCTGTGTGGCCACACCCCCCGAAGCCCATTGGCTGAACGGCGGGGCCGTGCCCCTCCAGCCCCATTGATGCAGGTGGGGTGGCCACGCCCCCTGCAGCTCATTGGTTCGTGGCCCAGCCTCCTCTTCCCAGCCCCATTGAGAGGGCGGTGGGGCCTTTTTTCTCTCAATGGGCTGGGCGGCCTGGGTGGGAGCCGCGGTGGGGACAGGGGCGTCCCCCGCGGCCTGGGGACCTTGGCTTGTCGGTGGGGGGCTGTGGGTCCGTGCTGGGGATCCTCCACCCCTATGAGACTCTGGGGTCACAGATGGGGTTGAGATGGGCTGAGATGTGGCCCCCTCGACACCCTGCTGGGATGGAGGTGCCCCAGCACGCGCGCTTTGCTTCTCCGAATGGAGGGGATGTGGGGAGGGCTCTGGCGCTGCCGTGTCCCTCCATCCCCCACCTTTTTAAGTCCCAATTCCTACGTGCCTCCATAGAATTTCTTCTCCCATTTCCCATACCCTTCAGATCCGATCTGCTCACATTCCCCACACCTGTAGGTGCCTGACCCTGCGCTGGGCTCTTGCTATGCTCATGTGCCCGCAGCCTTGCTGTGGAGCAGAGGTGCCCCCAGATCCCCCAGTTTCCATCCAAACGCTGCACGCCGAGCCCCACGCTGGATGTGCAGACCCTGGGGTGAGGTGGGACACGAGGACATCCGCACCTTAACACGGGCGCTGTTGTGTCTGGATCCCCAGGTGTGGGCCACGCGGATGGGTAGCGCTGCTGCCCGGCCCCCCGCATCCAACCGCGGCCCCCGGGCGTGAGGGCTCAGTCCCAACTCAGAGACCCCCCCCTTGCCCCCCTCAAAAGCCCCACGCCGCTGTCCCATCCCAACGTCACCATGGATGAGAGCTTCCGAGACCGGACGGCGTTCATCCGCGGCGCCAAAGACATCGCCAAGGAGGTGAAGAAACACGCGGCCAAGAAGGTGAGCAAAGGCATGGACCGCGTGCAGGACGAGTACACCAAGCGCTCCTACAGCCGCTTTGAGGAGGAGGACGACGACGAGGACTACGCGCCGCAGGACGGCTACTACCGGGGTGGGGAGGGGCGGCCGAGGAGGAGGGGGCTTCCAGCGATGCCACCGAAGGACACGACGAGGAGGATGAGATCTACGAGGGCGAGTACCAGGGCATCCCGAGGCAGGACTCGCTGAAGGGCGGCGAGAGGCTGGGGGGCGAGGTGACCCCCGGGGCCTTCGATGACAGCGAGGGGCAGCGGCGCAAGGACAAGGAGGAGCTGGCGCAGCAGTATGAGCTCATCCTGCAGGAGTGCGGCCACGGGCGCTTCCAGTGGAGCCTCTACTTCGTGCTGGGACTGGCGCTGATGGCCGACGGCGTGGAGGTGTTTGTGGTGGGCTTCGTGCTGCCCAGCGCCGAGAAGGACATGTGCCTCTCCGACTCCAACAAGGGCATGCTGGGTGAGCAGGGAGAGGGCAGGGGATGGGGTGGGGTGGAGGAGGAGCGGTTCCCCCTGGGTGCGGGGAGGTGGGCTGAGGTTTGTGGGGATGTGTGGGCTGTGGGAGTCAAGCAGGTGGGGGTATGGAGGGACAGGTGGGATGTAGGGGGCAGGGGAAGATGGAGGAGGGGGGATGAAGTGTGGAGGGACACAGGCGTGGGGCCGTGGGAAGATGGAGTAGGGGGGGACATGCGGGATATGGGGGACAGGAGCAGACGGAGCGTGGGGACATGAGAAGATAGGGGGGATTTGTGAGATATGGGGGACATGGACAAGTGGGGAGTGCAGGGACAGCGCTGCGGGGAATGGGAACAGGAGGGATATGGGGAGACCCCAAAAGGACGCGTGGGATGTGGGGGGATGGGAGAAGACGTGGTGTTAGGAACTCAGGTGTGAGGACGTGGGTGGGTGGGGTATGGAGGGGACATCTATGGGGCCGGGAGCAGGTGGGGCAATATTGAGGGACAGCGGTGAGGGGAGCATGTGGGGAATGGGGCCATGAGAAGATAAGATACGGAGGGACGTACAGGGTATGGGGAACGGGAGCTGATGGGGTGTGGAGGGACGCAGGCGTGGGGGCACGTGAGGAAACTGGGGGAGATGGAAGGACATGAGGTTGGGGGGGACGTGAGCAGAGAGGGGACGCTGTGGGCCATGGCAAAGGGGGACGCGGGAGTGTGTGCGCAGACAGAGGGGTGCAGAGGGGCACAGGGCTGTGGGGCACAACGGGTGCACACAGATGGAGCTGTGGGAGCGGGTGGGGGTGTAGGGGGGCACGGGATGGGGGGGGAGCATCACGAGATGGGGGAACGTGAGAAGCTATGGGGGAATATAAGGATCTGGGGGGCACAGATGGAAGGGAGCAGCAGGAGGGGACCAGGAGTGACAGAGGGCAGTGATGGGAACCCCAACCCTCCCTGGCCCCCCCTTCCAATGGGTTGTGGGGGGTCTCAGTGCAGCAGCTGATGGGCCGAGCACCGCAGCACAGCCCCGCAGTGCCTCGTGCCCCCCCGGCCCCGCAGCCCCCGGCTTATCTCTGTGCTGCAGCCCAGCTGCTGCCCGCTGCTGATAAGGGGATGCGGCTCTGGGGGGGGGGGGGCTGCAGGGACGGCATTGTCTGCACTGCACTGCGCTCCCCTCTTCTATGGGGTGCCTCACCCCCATCCCAAATTTGAACCCACCGCACCCCAAGGCCTGGCAAATCAGGAAAGGGGTGGGGATGGATGTGGTCAGTGGGGGGGCTTTGGGCTGGCACCCCGAGGAGCCTTCTGGGGCTGGGGGACCCCTCAGCCCTCCATCCCCCATAGCATCACTGATGTGACACTGGGAGACCCCTCAGCCCCCCATCCCCTATAGCATCACCTGTGTGGTACTGGGGGTCCCCTCAGCCCCCCATCCCCCATAGCATCACTGATGTGGTACTGGGGGACCCCTCATTCCCCTCCATCTTACATGGTATCACTGATGTGGTGTGGGGAGACCCCACAGCTCCCCATC
>NC_136841.1:989264-1014951 GCF_951394365.1 Tetrao urogallus | reverse complement strand
GGGGGTAAAGGGGTCAATGGGGGGAAGCGGGCAATAGGGGCTGGCTCAGCTGCTCCAGGTGCCTCCCAGGCCGGAAGCACGGGAGAGGCGCGGGCAGCGGGGGCTCACCAGGTGGTGGGGGCAGAACTTCTTCAGCACGCCGTTGTTCTCGTTCTCGTCGATCTTCCGCTGGTCGTAGATCCTGGGGGGAGGCAGACGTGTGGCGCTCACCCCAAACGCTCGTGCAAACGGGGCGGCTCAGCCCCGACCAGGCGATGTCACGTCCGACACCGCAGCCCCTCAGCGACGCTCCGCGGAGCCACGAGCGGATGGGAGAGGCAGAAACTGCAGCCCAAGCAGCTCAGTGTCAGCTCTCATCAGGTCGCGGGCTGCTCGGCGGCGCATGGCAATGTCAATGGCTGTGAGCACGCAGGCCGCAACCCGCGCTCGGGGGACGCGGCCGTCAGCACGCCACGCTGCGCCCCACGGGAGCTGTTAACCTCTGTGCTCCTCCCCGGCTCCTGGAGGAGGGATGGGGTCGGGATGGGGCACGGGGACGGCGGCCGAAAAAGGCAGCAGATGGAGCACGGGGAGGAGGAGGGGCTGCTCACTGAGGGCTCTGCAGGGAGGCGCTGCTGCTCGGCTCGCAGTCTGCTGAGCTCACGGGGGAAGGCTGGCGATGCCGCCGGCACAGAGCAGCACAGCCGGCCGCGTCCTCAGGGTGCTGAGCAGCACCTCTGAGAAGCTGCAAAGCTGCTGTCAGCAGCGCTCTGTGCATCCAGGGCTCAGCGACCCCCCCGCAATAAAGGCAGTGAGCAGATGCTTGGCGAAGGGCGGTGAGGAGGGATGGGGGGATGAGCAGCTCTGCCAAGCGCAGGTGCCGCGGTGGAGCTGCTCGCGTGGAGACGCAACGTCGGCCCAAAGCAATGAGGGTCTGTGCCTCAAAACGGAGCCCCGAGCGCCTCTGAGGGCAGCGCAGCGGGGGGATGAGGGCACGAGGGGAGAGCAGCTTGGATCCCAGCAGCTGCTGATGGGCAGAGGATGGCAGGCAGTGCGGGAGAGGCGGCCGTGGGGAAGGGCTCAGCTGGGCGAACCCACAGCGCCGCGGGGACGGAGCAGCCAGAGCTGTGGGGTCGTCCCAGTGCTGGCCATTATGTGAGCGCGGGGAGATTTTAATTGCTGCAGCAGGGGAAGGGAGGGGGGCTGGGATTAGGGAGCCCAGTCTCGCTGAAACAAAGGCCTTCCCCGAGCTCCATCTCAGCTCCAAAGCGCACCAGGCCTGGCCAGGCAGCTGAGGACCGAGAGAAGATGGCTCAGGAGCTCGTTAAGGCTAAGAGAATCACTGCCTCCGGGGGAAGGGAGAGCAGGGCTTGGCAGCGGATCCCAGTGCTAAACCTCCACGGATCCAAATCCCTCTCTGTTAATCCCGCTGGTCTTGGTGCTGCTTACAGGAGAGCGGGCTTTGCAGGCATTAAGGACCGCAGCGCTGCTGGGGGGGCTCCCACTCACCTCACAAACTGATCTCTGCCTCCCACAGCAAACTGGTAGGTGTTGGCTGGGTTCACGAAGATGGTGTACAGCCCCACCTTCTTCTCCTTTTCCTTCGTCACCACCAGTTTCCTTTAAGAGACAGGGAATAACAGCAACAGCGGCCGAGAGAAAAATCCACCTTGGATTCCAAACAGGGCCCAGATGGGAAACGCAGGAGCGGCGTGAGCTCTTACTCACGCTCACACAAAAAGCACACGCACACAAAACCTCCCAACCACCGCAGCTTCCAAACCGAGCTGCCTGTGAGTCAAACAGCGCAGTGAAATCATCCCCTGGCGTCGGGTTCCGAAAGCATCCAAAGGGTTTCAGGGCCCAGCAGGAGCCGGGCCGGCAGCAGCCAGAGCGGGGATCAGATTAACTCCAAAGCCAAAACCCTCTGCTGTTGTTTCTCCCCACCCGTCTCGCTGTAACGAGGCCCAGATTGAGCGGAATCTGACACACTGCCTCCCTTCCCCTCCCCCTTTCCCCCCCCCCCCCAGGAAAATATTTCGGCACACAAACCCAGGCAGCATCCTGGGGAGGGAACAGCAAGCTGCAAAGCTGCTCTTGTCCTGGTTATGAAACAGATGCGTTCGGGGCTGCAGACAAAAGCCCTCGTGCACAGAAATAAAAGCGGAGCTCCAGCAGCTGAGCTGCGCAGCTCTGTGCTCTAAGCAGGATCAGCTCTGGAATAACTGTGCTGTGCTGGAGAAGCGCCTCGAATCCAGGCCCAGACGGCCGCCCTGATTTGGAGGGCTGTCAGAAAGGGCCAAACTCTCTGCTCCTTCGTTACTGGATTTTGATTAATTGGGATAGCGCCCATGTGATGAGTTGAGGTGGGGACACAGCGAGCTGCCAGCACAGGGGCTGCGTGGGGACACACAGCAGCGCTGCTGCTCCCTACCTGCGCTCCACACTGGTGGAGGACAAGGTTTAATTGCAGACTCATTAATGAGGACTGCAGCCACAGCGATACCAAACCCGCCTGGGGTCCCAACACTGCTCCTGCTAAGCAGCAGAATCTCTCTGATCACCTCCCAGTGCCGTCACAGCCCCCAAATACTGCACGTCCAGCAGGAAAGCGGGCACCCAAACACCGATACGATGGTTATGGGGCAGAGACCCACAGATCCCCACCTGCAGCAGGAGGGGGATACTCACGAGGCAGGCCGGTCTTGTCGCAGATCAATGGTGAAGACGACAGCATCTTCACCTGCTGATAGGAAAGTGCATGGAGAATCCGGTTCTAGGGCCAGCTGTAAGATAAATACTCGGGCATTGGTTCCCTTTTCACCCAACAACGCACTCGAATCCCTTTCTCCCCATAACCCACCCACATCCCCGCGCCCTCGACGCCCCACGGCTGCGTGCTGCTCTGCCAGGCAGCACAACAAGGCCCTCCTCAGCCCCCCCCCGTGCCCCCTGCCCATGGAGGTAAAGGGCATTTTGAAGGCTCACCTTGTGAGAAGCTCCCTTGTGCTGTGCCACACGCTTGGTGCTCCTGCAGCACTGCGTGGCCGAGAGCTCAGCCACCCGCACCTGCCCGTCCCGAGCACACATGGCCAGCGTGGAGTCACCACTGTTGGGGAGGAACTTGGCCTGAAAGAGAGCAAGCAGAGGGTGAGGGCTCACCGAGCCTGAGGAGCAATGAGGATTAGATCTTTAGAGGCGCAGCTGGAGGGTCGAGAAACCATCCCGGCTCTTTTGGGAGCACCCGGAGGAGACACGGGAAGGATCGCGGCCCCGGCATCCCGCGGCGAGGCCGGCTGTCCGGGCCCCCTCTGGCGGCGGCAGAGCCGCGGCACAGCGCAGCACCGTCGGAACGCCGCTCCTCCCGCACCGCGATCAACAGCAGCAGCACCGGCCGGGGGCTCCGGGCAGAGCAGCAAAGCTGCGCGGCTCCCAGCCCAAGTTTGGAGCCTCTCGAGTTTCGACAGCCCCCAGCTTTGAGAAAAGCCCCTTCTGCTGCCCCGCACAGCAGCAGCAGGCAGGGAAATCAGGCCCTGACCCGGCGGGGTTGGATGCAGCACCCACAGAGACCGGAGCGGGAGCTCCTCACCTGGAAGACGTTGCTCTTGTGGCCGCTCTCAAACTCCAGCACCGGCCGCCTCCGCACCCAGTCCCACACCACCACTTTGAGGTCGTCGCTGCCGCTGGCCAGCCACGTGCCCCTCTGGTTGAAGTGCAGCGTGTTGACGCAGCCCGTGTGGCCCTCCAGGCCGTGCTGCAGGCGGAAGCGCTGCACGAAGAGCCGGGCCCCGCAGGCCTCGTAGACGAAGCGGGGGCTGGAGCCCAGCTCCCTGTCCCGCAGGGCGCGGATGGCCTGCCAGCGGGGCCGCGGCAGCGCCGTGGTCTCCGAGGACACCCAGTCCTCCAGCGCCTGCTCGTCGTCCGAGGAATCTCGGTCGTGGTTGGCACGTTTGCGCTGAGCGCGGCGGTGGGATCGCTGCTCCTCTTCTTCCTCCTCCTCCTCCTCCTCCTCCGAGTGCGAGCAGTCGAGGGTGCGCGACTCCTCGTTGATGGAGTAGTGGCCCGTGTCGTCCATGCTGTCAGAGTCCTTCTCCTCCGCCGAGCTCTCGGTGTCGGTGTCGCGGCTCTCTGTGCTGGTGCGGTTGGGCCCCACGTCGTCACCAGTGAGGCTCAGGCTGACGTCGGACGCCTCCACCTCGATGCCGGAAGAAATTTCTCGGCCCTCCTCGGCTGACATCTCCTCCGGGCTGCTGGACAGGCTGCCTGCACCGCACAGACAGCGCTGTGAGCTCCGAGACGTCCCGGCCCACCTGCTCTTTCCACCCCATCCGTCCCCTGCACGATGGCAGAGGAGCAGGGAGCTGAGGTGGCGGCAGCGAGCCCTGACCCCTCCGGCCTCTGCTCTGCACCCAGCGCCAGCCCGCAGAGCCGGACCCCACCCGGCCTCGGTCCCTCTTTCTGTCTCCCCCAGCTCCGTCTCCCCCGCTCTGCTCCCCACGTTGCTCCCCTGGGGCTGAGCTTCCCCTGCCTTCACCATTCGCGATGTCCGTCTTTCCGTCCATGCTGCTCCCTTTATCCGACATCTCCTTTCTCGCTGCGTGCTTCCCCTGCAGGCAAGAGAGGGAGAAAGCAGGAGCTGGAGCGGCCCCGCCGCGGGGACCACGCTGTCCTAAAACACAAAGGCACACAGTGAGAGCACTCAGCATACCCCAGAGCTCCACCACCCCACGTCCCCTGTGAAGCCCAGCCGCTCTCCCCCGGCGATGGACTCTGACCCCGCACACCCCACATGGCAGCCCGGCGCCCTGCGCTGCTTCCCCCGACACCTGGAGCACGAGGAGCGCTGGGTTTCCCCGTCCATCTCAGCGCCTGCAGCCCACAAGCTGCTCCAGGGGGAACTTTTAAGGTCTTGAAGCCCCTTCCCACGCACAGCGTTCTCCCCTTCCCAACAAGGGGCCACCAGGGCAAAGAGAAATCACTTCTGCACAGGATGCAGCAGACACCGCATCAGAAGGCGATGCTTCCCCACGGATGGACGCAGCACATCCCAACCCGGCACCGAGTGCAGCCCAAAGCCAAAGCCCAGCTCAGAGCCGGGGAGACACAGCGGGGAGACACGAGCAGCGCAGGTAAAGGAGGGGAGAAAAACAAAACCGTCTCAGGGATGTTTTGCTCCCTCAGTGCCCCCCTTCTGCTTCTAGGCCGAGCGCTTTCAGCTCCACGTTTACAGAGAGGGCAAAGCCAAAGCTGGGCCATCATTAACTCCGATTACAAACCGAGATTAACCAGGAATTAACACCAGCTCCGGGCAGCAGCACAAAGGCTGAATGCTCCGAGCCAACCACACTCATCGTGGGGGTCCGGGAGGGAGGGGGGGGTCAGGCTCATCCTGAGCACATCTGCTGCCACCGGGTCACAGCCCTGCCCCCTGAGGACCCCAACCCACAGCTCAGCCTCCGGCCACAAGCGCTGCCTCCTCCAGCACAAAGAGCCCTGCGTGGATCCATCACATCAGGGATCCCACAGCCGCACACCCGCAGCTGGGAGAGCCTCAGCGCCCACAGAGGGAGCAGCGTTTGCATTTCGTTCCTCAGGAGGGGGCTTCCTCTGCCAAATCACCGGGGGAGAGGGGAAGGGGGGGGGCTTCCTCTGCCAAATCACCCGCTCTGATCTGTCATTCACAGAGGTGAGCAGCAAGGAATCATAGAATCATAGAATCACAAGGTTGGAAACGAACTGTAAGATCATCCGGTCCAACCATCTCCTCATCACCACAGCCACCACCAGCACTGAACCACATCATAACCACATCACCACCAAACCACATCATAACCACATCATAACCACATCATAACCACATCATAACCACATCATAACCACATCATAACCACATCATAACCACATCATAACCACATCACCACCAAACCACATCACGCAGCTCCTCGTCCAGGCGCCTCTTGAGCGCTGCCAGGGTTGGCGCCTCCACCACCTCCCTGTGCAGCCATTGCAGTCCTGACCACTGAGAGAAAAAGTTCTTCCTTATGTCCAACCTAAACCTCCTCTGCTACAACTTGTGGCCATTGCCCCGTGTGCTGCTCATTGCCTCGGAGAAGAGGCCAAATCCCTCCTCACCCCAGCCTCCCTTCAGGCAGTTGCACAGTGCAGTCAGGTCTCCCCTGAGCTGCTCTTCTCCACACTGAACCCCAGCTCCCTCAGCCGCTCCTCATCTTTGTGCTCCAGACCCCTCACCATTTCGTTGTCCTTCTCTGCACACGCTCCAGGGCTTCAAATGTCTTTCCTGCAGTGAGGAGCCCAAAACTGAACACAGCACTGGAGGTGCGGCCTCCCCAGAGCTGGGTGCAGGGGATGCTCAGCTCCCTGCTCCTGCTGGCCATTCCTAATGCAGGCCAGGATGCTGTTGGCCCTTCGGCCACCCAGGCACCCTGTGGGCTCCTGTTCAGCCCAGCATCCACCAGCACCCCCAAGTCTTTCTCTTCTTCACACTCATCCAGCCACTCATCCCCAAGCCTGCAACGCTGCATGGGGTTGTTGTGGCCAAAGTGCAGCAGCCGACACTTGGCCCTGTTGAACCTCAGCCCATTCACCTCAGCCCAGAAATCCAGCCTGTCTGAACCCCTCTGAAGGGCCGCCCTGCCCTCAGGCAGATCCACGCCACCTCCCAGCTTGGTGCCATCTGCAAACTTACTGAGGGTGCCCTCAACGCCCTCATCCAGGTCATCAATAAAGATATTAAAGGAGATGGGCCCCAGCACCGAGCCCTGGGAGACTCCACTTGAAGCGGGTTGCCAGCTGGACTTCAATCCACTCACCATGTCCCGCTGGGCACGGCCCTGTAGCCAGTTCCTTACCCAAAGAAGCGTCTATCTGTGCAGACCACAGGCAGCCAGTTTCCCCAGAAGAAGCCTGTGAGGGACCGTGCCAAACCTCTGCAAGGTCCTTGCAAACCTTTGCAATTCCTTTGCAAGGAACTCGCTTCCCAGAGGAAAGCAATCCAGCACGGAGTAATGAGCCCGACTTCACCTCTCACCCAGCCACACGAGGGGCAGAGCTTCACTTGGAAAGAAAGCGAGCCGACCACTGAGCTCCTGGTGGCGAGCAGCACGCTTGAGGACGCTGAAGGAGGAGGAGGAGCACAGCCACAACTCTGCCATCTTCTCCATGCGGGGCTGTGAGACTCATCACCCAGGGGCAGGTGCTCCGCATCGGCAGCAGGAGCGCATCCCCGCGGTCCCGTGCGGCTCTGCTCACCGTGAGACGCAACGCCAGCAGCTCTCGGCACGCGCTGTGGGCCGGAAGGAGCCCCGACCCCAAGGCATCACCGCAGGGAGGAGGAAAAGAAACCCCCGGGCCGCCCCCAAAGAGCTGCGGCTCAGGGTGGTGACAGGGATGGAAAGGGGCCCTGCGGGAACGGCGCAGCGCGGAGCTGAGGTGTCACCTGCTGGAGGTACGGCACAACTGCGGCACCAAAGCGATCGCTCCCACCTCCCCGAGCTGCAGCGATGCTTCAGGCGATCATCAGGTGATCATCGGGATGCCGCTCGGCCCCGCTAGAGGTCACCAGCCCCACAGCACGCCCCAAACGGGGCTTCGCTCGGATCCGGGCCGATGGATGGGCGCCCATCAGCAGCCCCACAGCACGGCCCAAACGGGGCCTTGCTCTGATCCAGGCCGATGGACGGGCGCCCACCAGCAGCCCCACAGCACACACTGAACGGGGCCTCGCTCTGATCCAGGCTGATGGATGGGCGCCCATCAGCAGCCCCACAGCATGTACTGAACGGGGCCTCGCTCTGATCCAGGCTGATGGACAGGCGCCCATCAGCAGCCCCACAGCAGTGCCCCGTCCTGCAGCCCGGCTCCCTTCCCAGGCACTGACATGCGGGTTCTGCGCTGCCCCGGACGCTGCATCTGGACAGGATCAGCCCTGAACGCCTCACATGCTCACAGCACCCCTGCGAAGGCCCTATAAATATCCCTCCGCATGCCACAGCCCGGCCGCCTCGGCACCGAGCCGCCACCGCCTCCTGAGCTCATCCCACAACAACGGGCTCTCTGGGGCCATTCCCCCCCACCCCGAGCTTCACACGCAGCCACCAGCCGCTCCAGCAGCTCGCGGGTGCTGGCAAAATCAGCATTGGGTCACAGCGGCAGCGAGCGGCTGCACAGCGCCGGCAATCGGAGCGTTCACAGCCTCTCCATCCCCAAACTCCTCCCCGCTGATTTACACAGCTCTATAAACATCACACGGCCCCGCCGGGCGGCCTGGCTGCGTTTGGGATACACAAATAAGGAGCAACCAGACATTAAAAACAATAAAAGAGCAGACACCCACAAGCGAGAGCCCCTCGGCCCCGCTTCCAACCCAACCCCCCCCCCCACCCCGAGCCGCAGCCTCGTGGCCTTGGCGCTGCCGGTGCAGAGCACACGTGTTGTGCCGGGTTCCTTTCAGCCTCTTCTATTTAAGGAAAGTTCTCTCATCGGGGCCGGACGGCGGCAGCTCGCAGTGTGGGGCGGCTCCGGGGCCAGCAGGTAGCTCAGTCCCTATAGAAAACCCCACCGACCCACGGCACCCAAATCCCCCCTTGTGGGGTGGGGGGGAGCCTCCAGTTGGCCAACGCTTGGGGAATCCCCCCCTCGTGCTGAGAGATCTGGAGAGGCTGGGATCATTACAAAGCTCCCAGTTCCTGCTGATGACGTTAATGAAGCGGCTTCCCACTCGCAGTTAAAGGGAGAGCAGCAATTCCCACCTCTCCCCCCAGATGGGAGCATCGTGAGCCCATCAGCACAGTGACCCACAGCACCTCTGTGGGGACGCAGCGTCCGTCCGTGGGGCTGCCACACAGCCATCCCCGTCCCCAGGGCCCCGCCATCCTACAGACCCCCTCGTGTCCTCCCTAGCAATAGCCCAGACCCAGGGTCCTACTGCCCCACAGATCCCCCCTGTGCCCCCCTATATTTGCAGTCCCAGAGCAATATCCCACAGTTAGTGCCCTGCTGCCCCACAGGCCCCCTTGTACCCCTATTTGCTCTCCCACAGCAAAACCCCATAGCCAGTGCCCCACTGTTTTCTGAGTGGCTGAGCAAGGGAAATACAGGACAGTGCAACCGTGCTCCTAATTAACTGCAGGTAATGAGCCCCTCAGCACCCTGCATCTCCCCCTTCCCATCCAGAGACGGTGAGGACGGGGGCTCCACCTCACTGAGAGGAATTGGGGCTGGGGGAGGTGGCCAACCCCAAGAACGGGGAAACCCCCCCATATGAGGAGCCGGGAGCTCCCTGCCGTGAGCTGACACCAGGAATCCGGCGTCACAACGGAGATCAGCACCGACACGGCTCCAAAAATCAACGCACGGGAAGGAAGGAAGGACAGACGGACAGACAGACCCCAAGAAGCACAACCTGCCCATCGCAAACAGCCCCTCCAGTAAAGCTCCCACCTCCCAGTTTGGAGCCTTTACTGGGAGGCTCTGCCCAGTGCCCGACTCACCTGCAAGCAGAGGAAGGGTGAAGGCCTGGCAGGGTCGGGAACCGGGGACAGCCGTCCCAGCACCGCAGCGCCACGGGGACAAAGGTGACAGTCCTGGAAAGGAGGGGGTGACAGAGCCACACAGTGGATAACGGTTGGACACGGGGGCTGGGGGGCAGCCCCAGTAGCCCCTCGATGGGATGATGGCGTTCTGGGGGTGGAAGGGACCCCCACTGTCCCCCCCCCCCCCAAAAGGGCTGAGGACCTTTGGGTTTACAGAAACAGGATCTGGGTGCAACAGAGACAACAGCCCCACACAGAGGGTCCTGTCCTGGGGACACAAGGATCCCTGGAATGTTTCCCATAAAGGAGAAAGGACCCCCCTCTCCCCCCTCACCTCCTCCAGACCCACCGACCCCAGGAGCTCTCAAATAGGGTTGGAGGATCTCCATGGAGCAGCAAAGATGCTCTCTCAGCTTCCCCCAGAACAGGCACAGATGCTCTATAGGTAGCAGGGACCCCCCCTCTCTCTCCCAGAACTCCCAAAAGGCACTATGCCTCATGGGGGGGGCACGGAGGGACCTGGGGGGAGCAGGGATTCCTTTCTGTCCCTACAAAAAGCACTCTGACCCCCTCCCCAGGCAAAGCAGGGACACTTCCTATGGAGGGGCTGACCCCTTAGGAAGAGCAATGGTGCCCACCCCCCTCCCCAAAAGATGCAGGGCACCCTGGGTGGGGTAGCAAGGAGTCCCTGCATAGAGCACCCCAGAGGCACCCACGTGGAGAAGCAAGGATCCCCATTTTCGTGCCCCCTCCCCAAAGGTACAGCAATCCCCGAAGGACACGGCGATGACCATGGACCCCAACCTCAAAGGCACAACGTTGCCATGGGGGTAGCAGGGACCCCTCCCAAAGGGTCAGCGTATATAGGGAGTGGGGAGGGGAAGGCAGGCAGCAGGGAGGCCTCCTCTGTGCCCCTCTCAAGGCACAGTGAATCGCTGGGAAGAGCAGGGACTCCCCCCAAACGGGCAACAGCCCCACGGGGAGCTGCAGGGACCCCTCCTGCACCCATCCTAAAAGAGCAGTGACCCCCGAGGGGCACCATGTACCCCCTCACCCCAACCAAAGAAGGGGGAAACCCTCAGGGAAGAGCATGGATTCCCCCCTCAAAAGGGCAACGGCCCCGCGGGGGGAGGAACGGGGATCCCATTTGCACCCCCCCCCCAAAAAGAGCAACATCCTCCGAGGGACACCGGGGACCCCCCCCCTAAAATAACAGGGACCCCCCTGAGAAGAGCAGGGCGCCCCTTCATAAGGGCAACGGCCACACGCAGGGCTCAGGGACCCCTTCTGCACCCCCGTAAAGTGGCAGTGACCCCCGAGGGACCCCCTGGAGTCAGACGGCCACCCCCCCAGGACGCGGTTACCGCACAGCGCACCCGGCCCCCCAGCAGGGGCCCGCAGGGGCCTCGGGGCTCACTAGGCCTCAGGCGGGGGGGGAGGGAGGGGGGAGCAGGCCGCAAACCCGGGCCCAACCGCTACCGGCAAAGATAAGAGGGGAAAGAACGACCCCTCCCCGCTCGGCGGTCCCGCACAGACCCTTTCGCTGCCGTTCCCGGCCAACGCTCAGGCGCGAGCCCCGTGTTCCCCAACCGCTCCCCCTCCGCCGGCCCTGAGCCCAATCGTCGCCATCTCAGTGCACCGCCTCCAGATGCTTTACGGCAGCGCGGCGTCCTTTACGGCAGCGCGGCGCGCTTTACGGCACCGAGTCTCCTTCTACGGCACCGGCCGCTGTGCGACACCGCGGTACCACCCGCTCCCCGCCCCGCCGTCGCCACGGCAACGGAGGCCGCGCCCCCTCCCGTTGTGTTGCGGGCGGGTCGAAGGTCGCCTCGCGCGTGGCGCTGTTCTCACGTGACCTCCTGCTTCCCCCTCCCCCCATGTTTTTGTAGGGTCGCCCATGTTATTGTAGGGTCTCAGTCCCCACCTGTGTTATTGTAGGGTCCCCCATGTTATTGTAGGGTCTCAGTCCCCACCTGTGTTATTGTAGGGTCCCCCATGTTTTTGTAGGGTCTCAGTCCCCACCTGTGTTACTGTAGGGTCCCTCATGTTTTTGTAGGGTCTCAATCCCCACCTGTGTTATTGTAGGGTCCCCCATGTTTTTGTAGGGTCTCAGTCCCCACCTGTGTTATTGTAGGGTCCCCCATGTTATTGTAGGGTCTCAGTCCCCACCTGTGTTATTGTAGGCTCCCCCATGTTTTTGTAGGGTCTCAGTCCCCACCTGTGTTATTGTAGGGTCCCGTTCCCCTGCTTGTGTTATTGCAGGGTCCCCCCATGTCATTGCAGGGTCACCCCATGTCATTATAGGGTCGCCCCATGTCATTGTAGGGTCCCATTCCCTTGCTGTGCTGCTGTAGGGTCATATTTCCTACCTGTGTTATTGTAGGGTCCCCCATGTTATTGTAGGGTCTCAATCCCCACCTGTGTTACTGTAGGGTCCCCCATGTTATTGTAGGGTCTCAATCCCCACCTGTGTTATTGTAGGGTCCCGTTCCCCTGCTTGTGTTATTGCAGGGTCACCCCATGTCATTATAGGGTCGCCCCATGTCATTGTAGGGTCCCATTCCCTTGCTGTGCTACTGTAGGGTCATATTTCCTACCTGTGTTATTGTAGGGTCCCCCATGTTATTGTAGGGTCTCAGTCCCCACCTGTGTTATTGTAGGGTCCCCCATGTTATTGTAGGGTCTCAGTCCCCACCTGTGTTATTGTAGGGTCCCCCATGTTTTTGTAGGGTCTCAGTCCCCACCTGTGTTACTGTAGGGTCCCTCATGTTTTTGTAGGGTCTCAATCCCCACCTGTGTTATTGTAGGGTCCCCCATGTTTTTGTAGGGTCTCAATCCCCACCTGTGTTATTGTAGGGTCCCGTTCCCCTGCTTGTGTTATTGCAGGGTCCCCCCATGTCATTGCAGGGTCACCCCATGTCATTATAGGGTCGCCCCATGTCATTGTAGGGTCCCATTCCCTTGCTGTGCTACTGTAGGGTCATATTTCCTACCTGTGTTATTGTAGGGTCACCCATGTTATTGTAGGGTCTCAATCCCCACCTGTGCTATTGTAGGGTCCTGTTCCCCTGCTTGTGTTATTGCGGGGTCCCCCCATGTCATTGTAGGGTCCCATTCCCTTGCTGTGTTACTGTAGGGTCATATTCCCCACCTGTGTTATTGTAGGGTCCCCTATGTTTTTGTAGGGTCTCAATCCTCACCTGTGTTATTGTAGGGTCCCCCCATGTTACTGTAGGGTCCCATTCCTTTGTTGTGTTACTGTAGGGTCATTTTCCCCACCTGTGTTATTGTAGGGTCCCCCATGTTATTGTAGGGTCACCTCATGTCATTATAGGGTCACCCCATGTTATTGTAGGGTCCCATTCCCCTGCTGTGTTACTGTAGGGTCACATCCACCAACTGTGTTACCATAGGGCCGCCCCACAGGTCTTCTTGTTACTGTAGGGTCACTCCCTGGCCCTCCTTGTGTTATTGCAGGGTCACCCCATGACCTCCCCCATTATCATAACATCATCCCATGTTATTGTAGGGTCACCCCATGTCATTGTAGGGTCACGTGTCCCCCTATTGTGTTATTGTAGGGTCACCCCACAGTTTTGTAGGGTCACATTCCCCACCTGCATCATTGTAGGGTCATCCCATGACCCTCATTGCGTTACTGTAGGGTCACCCCTGGCCCTCCATGTGTCACTGTAGGGTCACCCCATAACCTCCCCCATGATCACAAGACCATCCCACGTTCCTGTAGGATCACCCTGCACCGTTGTAGGGTCACGTCTGCTCCCCATGGTGTTACTGTAGGGTCATAGAATCATAGAAGCCTCCCTCCCCTGTAATTGTAGGGTCACCCCATTACCTTTGTGTTACTGGAGACCTGTCCTCCCTTATGTTATTATAGGGTCACCCCACAACCCTTGCTGTGTTACTGTAGGATCACGTCCCCCCTTCTGTCACTGTAGGGCCACCCCATGACCTTTGTGTTACTGTAGAGTCCTGTCCTCCCCTATGTTATTGCAGGGTGACCCCATGACCTCCCCCATTATCATAACATCATCCCATGTTCTTGTAGGGTCACCCCGTGTCATTGTAGGGTCACGTGTCCCCCTACCGTGTTATTGTAGGGTCACCCCACAGTTTTGTAGGGTCACATTCCCCACCTGCATCATTGGAGGGTCATCCCATGACCCTCACTGTGTTACTGTAGGGTCACCCCATAACCTCCCCCATGATCACAAGACCATCCCACGTTCCTGTAGGATCACCCTGCACCGTTGTAGGGTCACGTCTGCTCCCCATGGTGTTATTGTAGGGTCATAGAATCATAGAAGCCTCCCTCCCCTGTAATTGTAGGGTCACCCCATTACCTTTGTGTTACTGTAGAGTCCTGTCCTCCCTTATGTTATTATAGGGTCACCCCACAACCCTTGCTGTGTTACTGTAGGATCACGTCCCCCCTTCTGTCACTGTAGGGCCACCCCATGACCTCCCCCATTATCATAACATCATCCCATGTTATTGTAGGGTCACCCTGTGTCATTGTAGGGTCACGTGTCCCCCCACTGTGTTATTGTAGGGTCACCTCACGGTTTTGTAGGGTCACATTCCCCACCTGCATCATTGTAGGGTCACCCCATGACCCCCATTGCGTTACTGTAGGGTCACACCATAACCTCCCCCATGATCACAAGACCATCCCACGTTCCTGTAGGATCACCCTGTGCCGTTGTAGGGTCACGTCTGCTCCCCATGGTGTTACTGTAGAGCCCCCCTCCCCTGTAATTGTAGGGCCACCCCATGACCTTTGTGTTACTGTAGAGTCCTGTCCTCCCCTATGTTATTGCAGGGTCACCCCATGACCTCCCCCATTATCATAACATCATCCCATGTCATTGTAGGGTCACGTGTCCCCCCACTGTGTTATTGTAGGGTCACCCCATGGTTTTGTAGGGTCACATTCCCCACCTGCATCATTGTAGGGCCACCCCATGACCCTTGTGTTACTGTAGAGTCCTGTCCTCCCTTATGTTATTATAGGGTCACCCCATGACCTCCCCCACTATCTTAAGATCATCCCATGTTCTTGTAGGGTCGCCCCGTGTCATTGTAGGGTCACGTGTCCCCCTACCATGTTACTGTAGGGTCACCCCGTGTTATTGCATCCTATGACCCACGTATCGTATTGTGTGACCCCCATTGTGTCACTTAGCGTCACGGCCCCCCTTATGTTATGTAGGGTCACCCCACGACCCTTGTTGTGTTATTGTAGGGTCGCGTCCCCCCCGATGTCGCTGTAGGGTCCCCCCGTGTGACTGCAGGGGCCCAGGAGCTCCGCCACGCGGCACTGCCGCGGTTGCCATCACCTTTATTGGGGCCGTGGCGGCCGCTCACCGCCTGCGGTTCGTCCCCACGCGTGGGGACAGCGCTGTGGGGTTGGGGACAGGAACGTCCCCCCCAGCCCAGCACCCGACTCCTCCTGCCCTCAAAGTGACGTCCCATCCCCACGGGGACATCGGGGGACATCGGGGACGCCGCACCCAGCGCCGCACCCAGCGCCGCTCCGCGTCCCACGCAGCCGCGCGCCTCTCCTTCGTCCTCATCATCCTCACATCGGGCGTTAATGACCCTAATTAACGAGCCAGGGGGCTGGCCTCAACGCTCAGCAGCGGGGAGGGGACGTCGCTGTCACATCACCAGGCACTGCTCGCCGGTGGCCTCGGGCAGAGTCAGCCCCTCCAGGTCCAGGTTGAAGCCAGGGGGCTGCAGGGGACAGCGGGGATGGAAGAGAATGGGGACAGCTCAGCACCCCTGAGGCGGGACGTCCCCAAGGGGCACCGTCCCCATAGGGTGCCCAGACCTTCAGGGAAAGGGAAGGGACAGTGGGGGACAACTGGGGTTGGATGGAGATGGAGGCAGTGAGGGACAGTTGGGGACAACTGGGGTTGGATGGAGATGGAGGCAGTGAGGGACAGTTGGGGACAACTGGGGTTGGATGGAGATGGAGGCAGTGAGGGACAGTTGGGGACAGCTGGGGGTGGATGGAGATGGAGGCGATGAGGGACAGTTGGGGACAACTGGGGGTGGATGGAGATGGAGGCAGTGAGGGACAGTTGGGGACAACTGGGGGTGGATGGAGATGGAGGCGATGAGGGACAGTTGGGGACAACTGGGGGTGGATGGAGATGGAGGCGATGAGGGACAGTTGGGGACAACTGGGGACAATTATTGGGGACAGTTGGGGATGGTGGAGGGCAATTAGGGACGGCTAAGGACAACGGAATGCAAACTGGGGACAGTGAGAGACATTTGGGGGACAACTGGGGACAATCAGGGACTGCAGGGGACAATTGGAGACAGTCGGGAACCGCTGGGGACAGTTGGGGACAACTGGGAATGGTTGGTTGAAGGACAACCGGGAACTCATGGGGTTGGGTTGGGGCCAACTGGGGGGCGGCAGGGGACAGCTGGGATGGCTGAGAGCTGGGGGACACGTGGGGACAGTTGGGGAGACCTGTAGGGACAAGTAGGGACTGCTGGGGACAACCGGGGATGGTCGAGAGCTGAGGACAGTTGGGGACAACATGGAAAAGACCTGCAGGGACAGCTGGGGACACTGCGGGACACTCACCGCCTCACCAGCCAGCTCCTTGGGCGGGTGCCCCAGCTCCTGCAGCTGGAGAAGAGCAGCGCCCCATCAGCACCCGCCGCCAGCCCCGCGTCCCCCCACCGCGTCCCCACGTCCCCACCTGCTGCATCAGCTCCAGCACGGCCTCGAAGCGCGCCTTCCTGTCCCCCTCGCTGTCCTCGGGTCGCTCGGCCTCCAGCTGCTGGCAGATGCGGCTCATGACGCCGTGCTGCGCCCGGTAACGCTCGTACTGCTCCTCCGGCAGTGCCGCCCGGTGCCGCTGCAGCCACTCGGGGTACTGTGACAGTGACAAGGAGCTGCTCCCATTTGTCCCCTTCCCCATCCCCAGGGCCTTCGCCCCCCAGCCTCCCACCAGCAGCGCCCCACTGTGCGCCCCAGCGCTGCCTGGTGCTGCTGCAGCCGCTCGGGGTGCTGTGACAGTGACAAGGAGCTGCACCCACTGTCCCCAGTCCTCCCATCTGTCCCCTTCCCCATCCCCAGGGCCCTTGCCCCCCAGCTCCCCACCAGCAGTGCCCCGCCGTGTGTCCCAGCACTGCCCAGTGCCGCTGCAGCCACTCGGGGTGCTGTGACAATGACAACAAGCAGCTGCCCCTGCCATCCTCAGTCCTCCCATCTGTCCCCGTCCCCAGGACCCTCACCCCCCAGCTCCCACCAGCAGCACCCCGCTGTGCGCCCCAGTGCTGCCTGCTGCAGGCACTCAGGGTGCTGTGACAGTGACAACAAGGAGGTGGCCCCACTGTCCCCATCCCCAGGACCCTCGCCCCCCAGCTCCCCACCAGCAGCGCCCCACCGTGCGCCCCAGCACTGCCTGGTGCCGCTGCAGCTGCTCGGGGTGCTGCGACAGTGACAACAAGGAGCTGCGCCCACTGTCCCCAGTCCTCCCATTTGTCCCCTTCCCCATCCCCAGGACCCTCACCCCCCAGCCTCCCACCAGCAGCACCCCGCTGTGCGCCCCAGTGCTGCCTGCTGCAGGCGCTCAGGGTGCCGTGACAGTGACAACGAATATTGTGACCCCGCTGCCCCCAGCCCTCCTGCCTGTGTGCCCCATAACGCTGCGCTGCTCCTCCAACAGCATCACCCAGTGCCCCAGCAGCACCGCTCAGGGTGCTGTGACAGTGACAGCTAGGAGGTGGCCCTGCTGTCCCCATCCCCAGGGCCTTCGCCCCCAAGCCTCCCACCAGCAGCGCCCCGCCATGCATCCCAGTGCTGCCTGCTGCAGGCACTCAGGGTGCTGTGACAATGACAACAAGGAGGTGGCCCCGCTGTCCCCAATCCTCCCATCTGTCCCCATCCCCATCCCCAGGACCCTTGCTCCCCAGCTCCCACCAGCAGCGCCCCACTGTGCACCCCAGCACTGCCTGCTGCTGCTGCAGCCGCTTGGGGTGCTGTGACAGTGACAAGGAGCTGCGCCCACTGTCCCCAGTCCTCCCATCTGTCCCCATCCGCAGGACCCTCACCCCCCAGCTCCCACCAGCAGCGCCCCACTGTGCGCCCCAGTGCTGCCTGCTGCAGGCACTCAGGGTGCTGTGACAGTGACAACAAGGAGGTGTCCCCGCTGTCCCTGCTGTCCCCAGTCCTCCCATCTGTCCCCATCCCCATCCCCAGGGCCTTCGCCCCCCAGCTCCCACCAGCAGCGCCCCACTGTGCGCCCCAGCACTGCCTGGTGCCGCTGCAGCCGCTCGGGGTGCTGCGACAGTGACAAGGAGCAGCCTGTCCCTGCTGTCCCTGCTGTCCCTGCTGTCCCCCCTCACCTTGTCGGTGATCTCCTTGAGCGAGGGGTAGAGCACGTCACGGCTCAGCAGGTGCTGCAGCACGCTCTGCACCACGGGCAGCACGCCGCCCTCCCCGCTGCCCTCCTCCAGCCCCAGCCCTTCCATGGCCTTCGCCAGATCCTCCTCTGATGCTGCCGAGCCCTGCGGGTGACAGCGGGGACATTGGGGACACGCGCGCCTCTCAGTTGGTGTCCCTGAGCCTCGCGAGGATGTGGGGATGTTGGGGACACCGGGGATCAGGGGACAGCCCTCTGTATCTCCGGGTCCTGTGGGGATGTGGTGACATCAAGGCTGGGGACAGCCGTCTGCCCATGTCCCCAGGCCCTGTGGGGACACAGTGACATCAGTGACACCAAGAACCAGAGTTGGGGACACCCTTCGTTCCACATCAATAAGCCGTGTGGGGACACGGGGGGTTGGTGACATCAGGAACTGGAGTTGGGGACAGCCCACTATCCATGTCCCCAGGCCCTGTTGGGACACAGTGACATCAGTGACATCAGGAACCAGGGTTGGGGACAGCCCTCATTCCATGACACCGAGCTGAGTGGGGACAGGGGGGGTTGGTGGCATCAGGAACTGGAATTGGGGACAGCCCACTGCCCGTGTCCCCAGGCCTTGTGGGGACACAGTGACATCAGTGACACCATGGACCAGGGTTGGGGACACCCCAACACCCCTCATTCCATGTCACCAAGCCGTGTGGGGACACATGGGATTGGTGACATCAGGAACTGGAGTTGGGGACAGCCCACTGTCCATGTCCCCAGGCCCTGGTGGGACACAGTGACATCAGGAACCAGGGTTGGGGACACCCTTCATTCCACCAGGCCATGCAGGGACGTGGTGACTGACATGGGTGACAGCAGGGCTTGGTGACACCCCTCCATCCATCCCCTGGGTCCCGCAGGGACACAGCGATATTGGGGAGACCAGGGGTTGGGGACATCAGTGACATCAGGAACCAGGGTTGGGGACAGCCCTCATTCCATGACACCGAGCTGAGTGGGGACAGGGGGGGTTGGTGGCATCAGGAACTGGAATTGGGGACAGCCCTCTATCCATGTCCCCAGGCCCTGTTGGGACACAGTGACATCAGTGACATCAGGAACCAGGGTTGGGGACACCCTTCATTCCACGTCACCAAGCCATGTGGGGACACGGGGGGTTGGTGACATCAGGAACTGGAGTTGGGGACAGCCCTCTATCCATGTCCCCAGGCCCTGTGGGGACACAGTGACATCAGTGACACCATGGACCAGGGTTGGGGACACCCCAACACCCCTCATTCCATGTCACCAAGCCATGTGGGGACACGGGGGATTGGTGACATCAGGAACTGGAGTTGGGGACAGCCCTCTATCCATGTCCCCAGGCCCTGTGGGGACACAGTGACATCAGTGACACCATGGACCAGGGCCGGGGACACCCCAACACCCCTCATTCCATGTCACCAAGCCATGTGGGGACAGGGGGGGTTGGTGGCATCAGGAACTGGAGTTGGGGACAGCCCTCTATCCATGTCCCCAGGCTCTGTTGGGACACAGTGACATCAGTGACATCAGGAACCAGGGTTGGGGACAGCCCTCATTCCATGACACCGAGCTGAGTGGGGACAGGGGGGGTTGGTGGCATCAGGAACTGGAGTTGGGGACAGCCCACTGTCCATGTCCCCAGGCCTTGTGGGGACACAGTGACATCAGTGACACCATGGACCAGGGTTGGGGACACCCCAACACCCCTCATTCCATGTCACCAAGCCATGTGGGGACAGGGGGGGTTGGTGGCATCAGGAACTGGAGTTGGGGACAGCCCTCTATCCATGTCCCCAGGCTCTGTGGGGACACAGTGACATCAGTGACACCATGGACCAGGGCCGGGGACACCGTTCGTTCCACGTCACCGAGCTGAGTGGGGACACGGGGGGTTGGTGACATCAGGAACTGGAGTTGGGGACAGCCCTCTATCCATGTCCCCAGGCTCTGTTGGGACACAGTGACATCAGTGACATCAGGAACCAGGGTTGGGGACAGCCCTCATTCCATGACACCGAGCTGAGTGGGGACAGGGGGGGTTGGTGGCATCAGGAACTGGAGTTGGGGACAGCCCACTGCCCGTGTCCCCAGGCCCTGTGGGGACACAGTGACATCAGTGACATCAGGAACCAGGGATGGGGACACCCTTCGTTCCACGTCACCGAGCCGTGTGGGGACACGGGGGGTTGGTGACATCAGGAACTGGAATTGGGGACAGCCCTCTATCCATGTCCCCAGGCCCTGTGGGGACACAGTGACATCAGTGACACCATGGACCAGGGCCGGGGACACCCTTCGTTCCACGTCACCGAGCTGAGTGGGGACACGGGGGGTTGCTGGCATCAGGAACTGGAGTTGTGGACAGCCCTCTATCCATGTCCCCAGGCTCTGTGGGGACGTGGTGACGTTACTGAGACCAGCGGTTGGTGACACCAGGGCTGGGGACCCCCGTGCCCACCTGCAGGTCGGTGGCGTTCCGGGCCAGGCCGCTCAGCGTCTCCTTGAGGCACGAGGTGAACTCCTGCTGGGACGCGGCGTCACTGCCTGCGGGGTGGGACGGGGTGGGCAGGGGCTGCGGGACCCCCACCTCCCCCCACCTCCCACCCCATAACCCCTGAAGGACTGCGGGACCCCCGCCAGCCCCGCTCCTCCCATCCCATAATACCCCCGTGGCTGTGGGTCCCCCCAACCCTCTCATCCCACCCCACAACTCCCCCACAGGGCTGTGGGACTCCGACCCCCCCCCCCCCCCTCCTCTCACCCCACAGCCCCCCACTCCCCACGAGGCCCATTGTCCCCATTGCGGACGGCCTTATGGGGGTGGCTCAGCCCCCCCGTGACGGAGCGTCCCAACCCCACAGGGGGGGTCCAGGCCAACACGGGGATTCCCAGCCCCATATGGGGATTCCCAACCTCAGCAGAGTCCCCTTGGAGAAGCCCTGGACCCACAGGGGGGTCCCAGCCCCATAGATGTGAAGGGAGGAGGAAGCAGCCTTATACAAAGTTCCCAAACCCCATAGGGGGTTTCAGCCTCTTATAACAGCTCCCAGCCCCACATGGGCGCCCCAGCTCTCCATATGGGTTCCCAGCCCTATGGTGGGGGGCACCGATGGATCGATCCCAACTAACTGGACAGGGGGGGGGGGGGGGGTCCTGGTGCTACTGGGGGGAGGATCCCAGCCCCATTGGCTGCTCCCCAAGACCACCCCCCCCCCCACAGACCCCCCACAGCCCCCCCCAAAACCCCCCTAGAACCCACTGGAGCCCTCTGTGCCCTATTGTTCACCAGCCCTATAGGAAGTTCCAGCCCTACACAGGGGTTCCTCAGCCCCACATGGGTGCCCCGACCCTCTATAGGGGTTTCCAGCCCCATAGCAAGTTCCTAAACCCTATTCAAAACCCCATTCCTATACAGACGATCCCTATTTCACATGGGCGTCCCAGCTCTCCGTGCCCCATAGAGAGACTCCCCCCCCCAGCCCTCTGTGCCCCATAGAGAGACTCCCCCCCCCAGCTCTCTGTGCCCCATAGAGACTCCCTCCCCCCCCACAGCTCTCTATGCCCCATAGAGAGACTCCCCCCCCAGCACTCTATGCCCCATAGAAAGACTCCCCCCCCCCAGCTCTCTGTGCCCCATAGAGAGACTCCCTCCCCCAGCTCTCTGTGCCCCATAGAGAGACTCCTCCCCCAGCTCTCTGTGCCCCATAGACTCCCCCCCACAGCTCTCTGTGCCCCATAGAGAGACTCCTCCCCCAGCTCTCTGTGCCCCATAGAGAGACTCCCCCCCCAGCTCTCTGTGCCCCATAGAGACTCCCTCCCCCCCTCCAGCTCTCTGTGCCCCATAGACTCCCCCCCCAAGCTCTCTGTGCCCCATAGAGACTCCCTCCCCCCCTCCAGCTCTCTGTGCCCCATAGAGACTCCCTCCCCCCCCCCAGCCCCCCACAAAACCCGCCTAGAACCCACTGGAGCCCTCTGTGCCCTAATGTTCACCAGCCCTATAGGAAGTTCCAGCCCTACACAGGGGTTCCTCAGCCCCACATGGGTGCCCCGACCCTCTATAGGGGTTCCCAGCCCCACAGGGGAGGGGTTTCCAGCCCCATAGCAAGTTCCTAAACCCTATTCAAAACCCCATTCCTATACAGACGATCCTGATCTCACATGGGCGTCCCAGCTCTCTGTGCCCCATAGAGAGACTCCTCCCCCCCCCCAGCTCTCTGTGCCCCATAGAGAGACTCCTCCCCCCCCCCAGCTCTCTGTGCCCCATAGAGAGACTTCCCCCCCCAGCTCTCTGTGCCCCATAGAGACTCCCTCCCCCCCCACAGCTCTCTGTGCCCCATAGAGAGACTCCCCCCCAGCTCTCTGTGCCCCATAGAGAGACTCCCCCCCCAGCTCTCTGTGCCCCATAGAGAGACTCCCCCCCAGCTCTCTGTGCCCCATAGAGAGACTCCCCCCCAGCTCTCTGTGCCCCATAGAGACTCCCCCCCCAGCTCTCTGTGCCCCATAGAGAGACTCCCTCCCCCAGCTCTCTGTGCCCCATAGAGAGACTCCCTCCCCCAGCTCTCTGTGCCCCATAGACTCCCCCCCACAGCTCTCTGTGCCCCATAGAGAGACTCCTCCCCCAGCTCTCTGTGCCCCATAGAGAGACTCCCCCCCCAGCTCTCTGTGCCCCATAGAGACTCCCTCCCCCCCTCCAGCTCTCTGTGCCCCATAGACTCCCCCCCCAGCTCTCTGTGCCCCATAGACTCCCCCCCCAAGCTCTCTGTGCCCCATAGAGACTCCCTCCCCCCCTCCAGCTCTCTGTGCCCCATAGAGACTCCCTCCCCCCCAGCTCTCTGTGCCCCATAGAGACTCCCTCCCCCCCCTCAGCTCTCTGTGCCCCATAGACTCCCCCCCCAGCTCTCTGTGCCCCATAGAGAGACTCCCTCCCCCCCAGCTCTCTGTGCCCCATAGAGAGACTTCCCCCCCCCCCCCCCCCCAGCTCTCTGTGCCCCATAGAAAGATTCCCTCCCCCCCCAGGGATCCTGCCCCCCCCCCCCCCCAACCCCTCCGACCCCCCCCCCCCCACGGACCCACTCTCCCCGCCGCCTCCGACAGCTTCTGGAACTGCTCCACCAGATGCGGCTCCTCCTCCGCCAGCTCCTTCATGGCGCGCTCAAACTCCGCGGACGCCTGCGAGGCCAATTCGCCATCGAAGAGCTCCTGGAAGAAGCGCTCCTGCGAGGCGAACAGCGACTCCTTTTGGGGAGGGGGGGGGGGGGGGGGTCAGAGCTGTGGGGAGGGGTCTGCGCAGCTTTCCCCCCCCCCCCCCCCCCTCCAGCAGCCCTGGATGCGATGTAAAAAGGTTCACCTGCGCTGCGGCGCCGGGGGGTTTCTCAGTGGCGTTGGGGTCTCCAGGAACGTGGGGAGGTGGGGGGGGGGCCGGGGGGCCGGGCCGGGCCTTCTCAAAGTCATCCAGGGCACCTGGTGTGGGGGGGTGCAGTGAGGGGGTGACTCCCAGCCCCACAGATTCCCTCCCCCAGCCCCACAATTCTGCCAGACCCCCCCCACAGCCCTGCCCCCCCCCCCCCCATCAGAAGCAGCGCATCCACTGCCCCCCAATACCACCCCCCCCACAGCCCCCCGACTGCCCCACAGCCCCCCCAGTGGCCTCCCGGGGGGGGGGAGTCTCTCTATGGGGCACAGAGAGCTGGGATGCCCATGTGAGATCAGGATCGTCTGTATAGGAATGGGATTTTGAATAGGGTTTAGGAACTTGCTATGGGGCTGGAAACCCCTCCCCAGTGGGGCTGGGAACCCCCACTATAAAGGGCCGGGGCAGCCATGTGGGGCTGAGGAACCCCTGTGTAGGGCTGGAACTTCCTATAGGGCTGGTGAACCAAACCCCCCCCCCAGCACCCACCGCATCCCTCTGTGCCCTAATGTTCATCAGACCAGGAGCCCCACTGCCCCCCTCCCTCCCACCGCCCCATTGCAGCTCCACACCCCAATAACCCCCCCCAGACCCCACCTCACCCCCAGACCCCCCAAGCCGCCCCAGTGGGTTGTAGCCCCCTGCTAAACCCCCCCCTAAACTCCCCCTAACCGACCCCAGCCCCCCAGCACTGCCCAGAGCCCTGCACCCCCCCAGCCCTGGCTGGACCCCCAACACCCCCCCCTCCATCCACAGCTCCGCTGCAGCCCCCAGGACCCCTGAGTGCCCCATAACCTCTCCCAGGTGCCACTGTCCCCCCACAGACCCCCCACCCCCAAATTGCCCCATACCCCTAGCACTCCCTGTGCCCCCCCCAGCCCCACAATTCTTCCATACCCCCCCCCACAGCCCTACCCCCCACCCCATCAGAAGCAGCGCATCCTCTGCTCCCCAATACCACCCCACCCCCCCCACAGCCCTCAGACTGCCCCACAGCCCCCCCAGTGGTCCCAAATCCCCCCCCCCAGCACCCACCGCAGCCCTCTGTGCCCTAATGTTCATCAGACCAGGAGCCCCACTGCCCCCCTCCCTCCCACCGCCCCATTGCAGCTCCATACCCCAATAACCCCCCCCAGACCCCACCTCACCCCCAGACCCCCAAGCCGCCCCAGTGGGTTGTAGCTCCCTGCTAACCCCCCCCTAAACTCCCCCTAACCGACCCCAGCCCCCCAGCATTGCCCAGAGCCCTGCCCCCCCCCCCCAGCCCCTGCTGGACCCCCAATACCCCCCCCTCCATCCACAGCTCCGCTGCAGCCTCCAGGACCCCTGAGTGCCCCATAACCTCTCCCAGGCATCACTGTCCCCCCACAGACCCCCCACCCCCAAATTGCCCCATACTCTAGCACTCCCCCGTGCCCCCCCAGTCCCACAGCAGCCCCCAAACTGCTTTGAACCCCAACCACCCCCCCCCTCAGCACCCCATAGCCCCCCCAGGCCCCACTGCTCTTCTAAAATCCTCTAAACTGCCCCAAATCCCACAGAACCATAAAGAACCCCCACGGCCTCATAGAACCCTACAGTCAGCCCCCAGACCCCACAGAGCCCCATAGTCCCCCCCACAGCCCCCCCTTACCCACAGACCTCCGCAGACCCCTGTACCCCCACAGAACCCCACAGCTTCCCGTACCCCCCAGGACTCACAGCCCCTCCATACCCCCAATATCCCCAGGCCCAACGGAGTCCCATAGCCCCCCCATACCTCCAGCACCCCCCCGACCCCACACCCCCCATACCTCCAGCAGCCCCCGACCCCACAGCCCCCCCATAACTCCAGTGCCCCCAGACTCCATAGCCCCCCCATATCCCCAGTACCCCCAGGCCCAACGGAGTCCCATAGCCCCCCCATACCTCCAGCACCCCCCCAACCCCACACCCCCCATACCTCCAGCACCCCCCCGACCCCACACCCCCCATAACTCCAGTACCCCCAGACTCCACAGCCCCCCCATATTCCCACTACCCCCGACCCCACAACCCCCCCCCCACGCTCCCGGTACCCCCAGACCCCACGGAGCCCCGCTCACTCTCCAGCAACTCCTCCAGCTCCGGGTCCGATCCCGGCCCCGGCTCCGCCGCCATCTTCACGCCGCGCCACCTCCGCCGGAGGGATGGGGGCGTGGCCTCATAACCCCGCCCACTTCGCGCGACCCCCCCCCCCCCCCGGTCAAGCCCCGCCCACCGCGCGGCCGTGCCGCTGCATCCCCTGCACGGCCGCAAGGGGGCAGCGCGACTCACCC